>NC_041061.1:3761472-3941398 GCF_900634775.1 Gouania willdenowi | reverse complement strand
TACAAAATATCATTAAACTACATTAAAACTATACAAACTATTACAAAATATCATAAAACTACATTTAAAACTATACAAACTATACGTAAAATTTGTCATAAAACTACATAAAAACTAGTAAAACTATTACAAAATGTCATAAAACTACATTTAAAACGACCACAAACATAATAAAAGGTCATAAAAAACATTACTAAAACGATACACACAGTAATAAAAGATCATAAAACGACATAAAAACAATACAAATATTAATAAACTATGAACCTACACAAACTATTACAAAATGTCATAAAACTATACAAACATTTAATTTTTTTAATAAAACTATAATAAAATAATAAAAAATAATATATATACATATAATATAATATTCACAGATTCAGATTTCCAGCATCAATAACTATTTAACAAATGACACCTCTGTCATCAGTGTGAGGAGGACAATATGATACAAGATCATTTTTAATAAACGCATCAGAATAAAAGTCCGTCTGTCTGTCGTTCTGTGTGGTGAGATTAAAACATGAAGCTGTCGTCATAGTTTCCCTTAAATATCCAAATATAATACAAACACAACCAGATTTAATTTTAAAACAGAAAAACGCTGCTTGTTTGGTTTTTAAGCCGAAAAACCAACTAATTTTTTCAGATTTTTTTTGGGGGGGGGGGGGGGGGGATGCTACTCAGAACTGAGTGTTTTTGTGCCCCCCACAGTTTTCTTAATGCCCCCCCAGTTAATGCTGCCTGGCGTTGACTCTGGGTCGTCATGGTAACTCAGAAAAGATGAAAGCCGCATAAAAGCTTTGCAGAACAGCTCATTGTTGACAGGTAGTCATGGTAACTCAGATAAGATGAAAGCAGCATAGAAGCTTTGCAGATCAGCTCATACAAGTTGAAAGTGAAGTATCTTCAGCAGTGAGTGCCCAAAAGACTTTTAAAAACAACTAAAGTGGATCTAATTTTCTACAAAGCAGGTGTCCTCAGTGAACAACATTTGTAGCTAAAGTGAGTAATAATTATAATATTTAATGTGCGTTGGAACTACTTTGTGGAGTTTGAAAGAAGTGGCTCCTAAAAGGTAGTAACATTTCTTTCTCTTACAGCTGCTATGTCTGTGCCAAAGAAAAACATGAAGGAACTTAACAAGAAGGAGGCCATTGGGGACCTTCTGGATGACTTCACAGAGGTGAGCATCAGCTCTATTTTTTCACACTCATTTTATAGTTTACAAATCTTAGATCTTTATTATGGAAAATAAAAACTTTGGGGAAACCAGTTTCAATTGTCCTGTTGTAAACTGTTACTCTGTATGAGATCTTTTTATGACTTTATTGCACAATTGTTACCAAATAGGGCCGTATTCAGTAAAATAAGAACATTAGAATGACCAGTTGGTGACGATAATGTTTTAGTTAAGTTCTTTAAAATAACATTTGTCCCTTGCTCTCTTTCAGCCTCCTGGTTTCAGTCGCTCCCAGCAGGGCCAGCGCAAAGAGCCCAGGAAAATCATCATCCACAGCATGTCTCTAAATTATGACGTGCAACTAAACAAAGCTGACAAAGCCTGGAAACCTACGGTGAAGAAGAGCTCTTGCAGCCGTGGTGTTGAGGAGGTTGTGGATAATGATCCTGAGGTGGCCAAAACTGGGGAGCTGTTCAAGCATTTGCGTAGCATCCTGAACAAGCTCACCCCACAAAAGTTTCCAGAGCTAATGAAGCAGGTGTCTGAACTAACAATAGACACGGAGGAAAGGCTGAAAGGTGCCATTGACCTGATATCTGAGAAGGCCATCTTGGAACCAAACTTCTCTGTGGCCTATGCCAACATGTGCCGCGGCCTAATGGGGGTGAGTGCGTGTCTTTGGGTATTTTGTCTCTATTGGCTTCATTGATGATTGTTCTTAAGTGTCACGGGTCTGGGCCACTGAATGTCAATGATGGTGATGAGGAACTGATGAAGTAATCATATATAATATGTTTCATATCCACTAATAAAATCAGCTTTAGTAATATTCTTCCATATTCCATCAACAGTTGAAAGTCCCCAGCGCCGACAAACCAGGTAAAACTGCAAACTTCCTCTATCTCCTACTCAATCGTTGCCAGAAGGAGTTTGAGAAAGACCAGGATGATGATGAGATCTTTGAAAAGAAACAGAAGGAGCTGGAGGCTGCCAAAGATGTAAGATGACACATTTGTTTGTACCTCAAGAGTGGGTTTGTACCTCAAGAGTGGGTCCCAGATTTAATCATTTGTGTCACCTGTTAGGATGAGGAGCGTGAACGTCTGCGGGTTGAGCTGGAGAACGCCAGGGTTATTGCCCGCCGCCGCTCACTGGGCAACATCAAGTTCGTTGGTGAGCTCTTCAAGCTGAAGATGCTGACCGAGGCCATTATGCATGCCTGTGTAGTTAAACTACTGAAGAACCATGACGAAAAGTCTCTGGAGTGTCTCTGCAGACTTCTCTCCACCATTGGCAAAGACCTGGACTTTGAAAAGGCCAAGGTAAGTACAATAATGAAGCATCTACATGCACCGTATCGCGATGTACCTGGCGATACCCAGCCCTAGTTTATACCTTAGTTGTCATTGCTAAGTCTGTTGTATTTCCCCAACAGCCTCAAATGGACGAGTATTTCAATCAGATGAACAAAATCATCAAGGAAAAGATGACCTCTTCCAGAATCCGCTTTATGCTGCAAGATGTTCTAGACCTCAGAAAGGTAAATGGTTTAGCTTCTTTCTATTTGCAGATCTAATAAAAAAAAAGCAGTTATGTCAAACTTATTGCTTGGGGTGTCCTGATCAGATAATGATGAGTATGTATAATTTGTGCTGATATGGAGTCAGAATACAGGCTGAAATATCAGTATTGTATCAGTAGTGAAAAAGTTGGATCTTGAACACCTACTTATTGCTCTCAATAAAGGTGACGTGTCCAGAAACTAAACCATTTTCAATCATTTGTAATATCTGCTATTTAATTGTGTTTCCCAATCACAGAATAGCTGGGTGCCCCGTAGAGGAGACCAAGGTCCCAAGACTATTGACCAGATTCATAAGGAGGCAGAGTTGGAAGAGCATCAAGAACAGATCAAAGTCCACCAGCAGCTCCTGTCAAAGAAGGAAAGCTCTGGAGGAGGTGGTAGAATCTGTGGGGGGGGCATGGGAGGTCCAGGGTCTCATACACCGGGCGGTGGACCAAATAGCCAGCCTCAGGATGATGGATGTGGGAACACGGTGCCCATCTCCAAGGACAGACCCATCGATACCAATCGCCTTTACAAGATCATAAAGGTCAGCAAAGCTAGTGACGTCAATGAGTCAACTGTTAAAAAGTAGATCATTTGATTTGTTCTATAGGGATGTTGTTGGTTCAAAAATGTACTGTTCTCTGTTGCCTTCTAGTCCGGTGGTATGGACTTAAACAATCTGGTGCTGGCTCCTGGTGGCAAAGCCGGGTGCAAGGGCGTGTGGCGCAGCTGGGAAAAAGGCTGCAGTGGAGGCACTGAAGCTAAACCAGCAAGTGCAGATCAAGGTAAACAATGTCAAATACGTTGACTGACTTGGGTTGGAAGATTGGCTCCTGATCTGTCCTATTTTTCTTCTTCCTTTTAGAGTCAGGGCTTCCTGCTACCAGCACTCTGAACCACTTCTCAGCCCTTCAGCAGACTTCATCACTGTTGTCTTCATCAGACACTGATCACAGAGACAGGGATCACTTTGACAGATCTGGCCGTGTTGATGGACGGGAAGGAAACCCAATCACCAAGAGAAGCTTCAGCAGGGAGTCCCAGGAGCGTGGTGGCAGAAGTGGGGACAACCCAGTCTCAAATGAACCTCTGCTTCGTGTCGCTAGCATGACAGACAGCCAGGACAGAGGCAGCAGAGACCAAGGAAGTAGGGACAGAGCTCCTGTTAAAGACCTCCCAGGTGTGTGACCCAAAGTTGCTGTAGGAATGAATATGATTGAAAGAGCCTTGGCTTTAATGTGTGTAATTGTATCTCCTGCAGCTAAGCGTGAGAGCGCTCCCACCCCCCCTCCTTCTCTCCCCAAACCTTCCCTTAGCGAAGAGGAGATGGAGAAGAAGTCCAAAGCCATCATTGATGAATACCTCCACATTACTGACTTGAAGGTTCAAAGAATTTGACCAACATACAACAGCAGGACATTTACCTGCACGTTGAGTGTGAACATGACTAACGTTTGTCTTCTCCTGGTCCTGTAGGAGGCGCTGCAGTGCGTGGCAGAGCTCAACAGTGCCTCAATGCTTTATGTGTTTGTGCGGCAAGGCCTGGAGTCCACACTTGAACGCAGCACAACTGTCAGGGAACACTTGAGCCTGTTGCTGCATCAACTTGTGAAAGTTGGGACGTTACCCACTGAACAATACTACAAAGGGTGAGCATCTGTCAAAGAACAATGTATTTAAAGCCTGGGTCACACTAAAGATGCTCAACGGCTGACACTGAATTGTTGACTGTGCTGTCATAGGCTACATGAGATCTTGGAGGTAACAGAAGACATGGCCATTGATATACCTTACATGTGGCTGTACCTGGCTGAACTCATCACCCCTATGCTCCATGAAGGAGGGATCCCTATGGGACAGCTCTTCAGGTGAGAAAAGTTGAAAAACATTTGCAATCCGACTGTTTTAATATAATCAATATAATACAAAATGTCCCTTTCTTAACAAAAATGTTTTGTTTGTTCCAGGGAGATCTCAAAGCCTCTGGTGCCTCTGGGAAAGGCTGGCGTGCTGCTGGCACAGATCCTCCAGCTGCTGTGCAAAGGAATGGTATGTACACAAAGGTTTCTGGGTTGAATTTGTCTAAAATAAAATGTGTTGCATTGTCTCAACGCTTTTAAGAATAGGTCATATTTCAACTTGATCTTGTTTTTTTAATCATCTGAACTTGTTTATTTACTCATTTATTAGACTCCCAAGAAAGTTGGGGATCTGTGGATTGAAGCTGGCCTGAATTGGAATGACTTTCTTCCTGAGGACAAAGATGTGAACAAGTTTGTCACTGAGCAGGTATTCAAAACGTTATGGAACCATTAGGTGTAAATGTGAGTCAATGGTTTGCACTGTAGAACCCTGGTTTAAATGTGGACTTGTAACTTTCAGAAAGTGGAGTTCACCACAGGAGAGGAGCTGGGGCCAAAGGAAGTGGTGAAGAAGCAGCTCCTCAGTGGAGAAGAACTCAGCAAACAGCTGGACAGACTGCTTCAAGACAAGGCTGATAACAAGCACATCATGGACTGGGTTGAGGTGTGTGACCGTTGCTCAGACTCTGGAATTCATCTAAATGTAAACACTATTTGATCAAGTGTTTGAAACATTTCTTGCTCATTTTCAGGCTAATTTGGATGAGGAGCAGGCTGCTTCTAATCACTTTGTACGATCACTGATGGCCTCAGTGTGCGGGATCGCTATCATATGTAAGCATAACATAAGCTTCAAACTCTAATGGCAAACTAAATGGTGCTCCCCCCATGTTAACGTGTTGTTTGTTTCTTCTTAAAAACCAAGGTGAACACCCGTACAAGGCCATTGCTGAGCAGATCATGGTAAGAGCCGAGCTGCTGCAGAAATACCTGAATGACGAGGAGAAGGAGCTGCAGGCTCTGTATGCCCTGCAGGCCATGATGGTACACATGGAGGAGCCTGCTAGTAAGTGTTCTTTTATTATTTACCAGGAGGAAAAATACTATTACCATTTTATTAAAATACCACTTTACTCATAAAACTTTATTCTTGAAATATTCTGACTTTAATCCTGTAGTGCCCAGATTTTTATTGTATTTTATTTTAATGTGGCCCTAATACGCCGTTGTACATATGTTTGTTCATTTACATTTAAAATGTCTGTAGATTTCTAAGGACTTTATTGGTACAAAGTGGACTTACTGACAGAAATCCACAGTTCTGCTCCTAACAACTGACCTTTGCATCTTGTTTCTGCAGATCTGCTGTGTATGTTCTTCGACACCTTGTACGATGAGGACATTATTAAAGAGGAGGCCTTCTACAAGTGGGAGACGAGTAAAGACCCTGCGGAGCAAACAGGAAGAGGTGTCGTGTTGAAGTCGGTCACAGCTTTCTTCACCTGGCTCCGTGAGCCTGAGGAGGAGTCTGACAAGGAATAATGTTTAAAAGACAAATGACTCTGAAGTCAACGTTTCTGCCCCCGTTTGGCAAAGCAGGTGCTTCTGCAGTGCGGCTGTTTGAACAATAACGCCCGAGTGGCAGACTCAAATCAATCCTCAGTGAGGATAAATCTTTGTCTTTGTTTTCTTCTGATGGATGGACTTGAAACAATCATTTCTCAATCATTTCCAACCCTGCAGCATAGTTTTGTTCTGCAGTGCTTGTCATGATGTAATAAAATGTGTAAATAACAGATTGTGATGAAGTGATATTTTCACAGACTATGTACTCACCACATCAATAAACAGTCACCTTAGACCTCCACAGCAGCAACACTCAGCACAGCAACACACAACATTTCATCAAACTTGGCAACCTTTAAAAAGTGAAAGGAGACAAAGAATTACACCTGATGGACTTGATCACATGATCAAGGTTCTGGTATTTTCACTCTAAAAAATTAGTTGATCATGTATTTTATACAGTACTTACATAGAGGAAACCACGGCAGGCTCCCAAAAATGAGTGACAGCATCCTATAAGAGACAGTGAGAGGTTAAGGCTGGAAGAAAACTGTAGCTTATGTATAGAACCCTGGTTCTAGGAGTAATATGAGTGAGATGTCTCACTATGGGATGTCTATAGAACAGAACTATGTAAAAGTAACTCACATCAAAAAACTACACAAACTATTACAAATTATCATAAAACTACATTAAAACTATACAAACATTAATAAAATGTCATAAAACTACATAAAACATGAAACAATCATTTCTCTCCCCTCACTCTTTGGCGTTCCCTTCACACCCACCCTTCCTGCTTGTCCCAGCAAGTGTCCTCATAATTAACAAATAAATTCATTAAAAATCCTACAATGTGATTTTCTGGATGTTTTTTTTTCATTTAGTCTCTCATAGTTGAGGTTTACCTATGATGAAAATTACAGGCCTCTCATCTCTTTAAGAGGGAGAACTTGCACAATTGGTGGTTGACTGAATACTTTTTTTTTGCCCCACTGTATAAATCACATGTAAAGATCCCAATTCAAACAGTTCAAAGGTCATACTGTAGCTCTGCCAATATAGCACTGTTAGCTGTGCTGAGCAGTGAATATTTATCATTTTACACTTTAAAATTGTAAAGTCATTAAAGACTAAAATAATTAGGATTGTATATTTTAAGTCTAGAATCTGCAGTAGCTTCCTATTCTCGTGGTAAACGTGTCCATATTTAACAATGACTGCTTTAATGGAACCAATATGACACCAACTAATTGGTAAGTGTGAAAAAAAATAATAATAATAATAATTTGAAGCAAAGTAATGGTGATCAGCATTGCAGGGTTGGGGTCAATTATAATTGTAATCATGTAATTGACAATAAATTACAATCATGGTGTAATTGTAATTAACAGTTCTATGTAAAAATTTACACAACTGTAATAAACAATTATTAAAATGTGTTTCATATCAAACTGTCCCACATTTTATCATTAAAATGAATTAAAATCTGGGGAAATATAAAAATCTAGGGACACAATAAAGGCTCAGATGCACCAAAAATATTAAAACATGTATTTACAATGATTAGGAAGCCTAACAAGGTAACCAATAAATATGAAATAAATGAGATGATAGATATGTGTTTTTAGTGTATTTTACAGCTGATTTAGGACCTGTTGTCATAAGAGATGCTAACAGAAGGCTAACACAAGAGGAAGGCTACCTTTTATTAGCTTATTTATTTCAGCCTTAGTAATTGTGATTCATTGTAATTTAACTTTAGTAAATTCAGAATATAATTGTAATTGACTTCCTGAGGATATATAATCATCAGTCACTGTAATGGTAATTGAATTGTAATTGTAAGTGAAAAATGTAATTGAGCCCCAACCCTGCAGCATAGTTTTGTTCTGCGGTGCTTGTCACGATGTAATAAAATGTGTAAATAACAGATTGTGATGAAGTGATATTTTCACAGACTATGTACTCACCACATCAATAAACAGTCACCTTAGACCTCCACAGCAGCAACACTCAGCACAGCAACACACAACATTTCATCAAACATGGCAACCTTTAAAAAGTGAAAGGAGACAAAGAATTACACCTGATGGACTTGATCACATGATCAAGGTTCTGGTATTTTCACTCTAGAAAAATAGTTGATCATGTATTTTATACAGTACTTACATAGAGGAAACCACGGCAGGCTCCCAAAAATGAGTGACAGCACCCTATAAGAGACAGTGAGAGGTTAAGGCTGGAAGAAAACTGTAGCTTATGTATAGAACCCTGGTTCTAGGAGTAATATGAGTGAGATGTCTCACTATGGGATGCAACCTCTGTCTGCATTCCTCAGAAGCATTATTTCAATCTGCCAATCCTGATTGGCCGGTGAAGTGCGTCCGTCCTCTAGGGATCCACCCACCTCCTATAAAAGGAGGACATGAACAGATACGCACCATTCAATATAAGCCTTTGTTCGAGCAAGAAGGATTGTCTGGGGAGTCATCTCACTCATATTTTCATAGAACCGGGGTTATATACTGTACATAACCCAAAGTTCTATTTCATAATATTTAGTGAGATGTCTCACTAATGAATATGGAAACTCCCGCAGTGCAGACATGCTTATCGAGCAGTATAGCCCCCAGTGCTGAAGTCTGATAACATCAAGACAGTAAAATGTCCAGCATGTAAAAGCAGACAAACGTGAGGGGCGAGGTCCAACTCACCACCGCACAGATGTCCTGGACAGACACTCCCCTGAACAAAGCCCAGGATGTGGCAAGACCCCGAGTCGAGTGTGCACGAAGACCCGTAGGCGGCTGCAGACCCTTCTCGAGTAAGCCAAAGCAATAGCCTCCACCACCCATTGTGACAGGCATTGCTTAGTAACAGGCTGCCCTTTGTGGGGATTGGCCCAGAAGATGAACAGCTGATCGCTCCTCCTGAGGCTCCTCATCATATCCATATAAGTGTGGACTGCATGAACTGGACATAACATTCAGCCACAGCTCACCCTGTGAGGCAGAAAAGGCCAAAAGGTCAATGGGAGAACATGAGCCCACCACCTTCAGCACAAAGACCACGTTGGGTCTCAGAATGATTCTCACATCACCTGGAAAAGCTGAGCACACAACGGGTAAACAGAGAGCATGGATGTCACTGACCCTCTTGGCTGACCCTTTTAAGAGTGCCGGCCTCCACCTGTCAGTGGATCACCAACTTCCTGTCTGACAGGAAGCAGCAAGTAAGGCTAGGAAGCATCACATCTAGCACCCGGTCACTCAGCACTGGTGCCCCCCAGGGGTGTGTTCTCTCCCCACTTCTATTCTCCCTCTACATCAATGACTGCACCTCAGGGGACCCCTCTGTGAAACTCCTGAAGTTTGCAGACGACACCACCGTCATCGGTCTCATCAGGGATGGGGACGAGTCTGCCTTCAGGCGTGAGGTGGAACAGCTGGCTCTCTGGTGCAGGCAGAACCATCTGGAACTGAACCCGCTCAACACTGTGGAGATGACAGTGGACTTCAGGAGAAATCCCCCTCCACTCCCCCGCCCTTACCATTCTGAATAGCAAAGTGGCTACCGTGGACTCCTTCTGGTTCCTGGGATCCACAATCTCACAGGACCTGAAGTGGACCTCCCACATAGACACAACCAGAAAAAAGGCACAGCAGAGGATGTACTTCCTGTGTCAGCTGAGGAAGTTCAATCTGCTCCAGAAGCTGCTGATCATGTTCTACACCTCCATCATTCAGTCTGTTCTGTGCACCTCCATCACTGTCTGGTTTGGATCTACAACCAAACTAGACAAACACAGACTACAAAGGATAATCAGGACTGCAGAAAAGATCATTGTTGTTGATCTGTCCTCCATCCAAGACTTATACCTGTCCAGGGTCAGGAAACGGGCAGGTAGCATCACTGCAGACCCCTCACACCCTGCACACAATCTGTTTAAACTCCTCCCCTCCGGCAGACGCTACAGATCACTGTACGCCAAAACTACCCGCCATAAACACAGTTTCTTCCCCCAGGCTGTCGCTGTGATCAACACTACACAGTCATTGAGTGTCAGACCTGTTTCTGTTACTGTGAAATAACCTGGAACTAAACATAACAACCCTGGATCAACCTGTCACTGAGAATGTTCATGGACATAATATTTTCATTTAAATGTTCACCTGCACTACTCATCAATGTACTACTGCACTATTATCTTATTATTATTATTGTATTTTTATTTCATTTCATTATTATTACTATTATTATTATCTTGTTATTTTATTTAGTTTGCACATATTAGTCTAACTACTCTTTATATTTATGTTATACTTCTTTTTTATTTATTTTCTTTATTCTAGTTGATTGTTATTATTTAATGTTTACACTATCAGAGAGAGCACAGTTCACCAAGACAAATTCCTCGTGTGTATTCAATACATTACTTGGTCAATAAAGTTGTTTCTGATTCTGATAGAAGCAGATAAACACTTTGGTTTGGTAAAGCATGCTCTACTAGCAACATCTATTCACCCGTTCCTTTACAACCAACCAAGACAGGACTAAAACAACAACAAAGTCTTTTGTTTATTGTGGACATTTCCTTATTGCTATCTGGAGACATTCACCAGTGTCCCGGTCCAGACAACATACCGACGACAGAGGGACGCAATGTCAACACATCAAACAGCAAGAGCACCACCGCTAACCTACAGGTATGCACACTATGCACATCGTATTACACATCTCAGCAACAAACTTACCCGTACAATTCTATCCCGTCTGCGAGTGCTGCTGCGACCCCGATGCCCAGTCCGAGCCTGACAGCCCACGCGACGAGACCACCTGGAGCATGGAATGGAGTGGACACCTTGGATGCTACTATTACAAAACATCATAAAATTACATTAAAACTATACAAACATTAATAAAATATCATAAAACTACATTACAACTACACAAACTATTACAAAATATCATAAAACTACATTACAACTACACACACTATTACAAAAATATCATAAAACTGCATTAAAACTATACAAACATCAATAAAATATCATAAAACTACATTACAACTACACAAACTATTAATAAAATGTCATAAAACTACATTTAAACTGTACAAACATTAATAAAATGTCATAAAGCTACATTAAAACTATACAAACATATATAAAATATCATAAAACTACATTAAAACTATGCAAACATATATAAAATATCATAAAACTACATTAAAACTATACAAACATATATAAAATGTCATAAAACTACATTAAAACTATACAAACATATATAAAATATAAAACTACATTAAAACTACACAAACTATTACAAAATGTCATAAAACTACAAAACAACTACACAAACTATGACAAAGTGTCATAAAACTCCATTAAAACTATACAAACATTCATAAAATGTCATAAAACTCCATTAAAACTATACAAACATTAATAAAATGTCATAAAACTACATTAAAACTATACAAACATTAATAAAATATCATAAAACTCCATTACAACTACACAAACATTAATAAAATGTCATAAAACTACATTAAAACTAAACAAACATTAATAAAATGTCATAAAACTACATTAAAACTATACAAACATATATAAAATATCATAAAACTATATTAAAACTATACAAACATTAATAAAATATCATAAAACTACATTACAACTACACAAACTATTAATAAAATGTCATAAAACTACATTACAACTACACAAACTATTAATAAAATGTCAAAACTCCATTAAAACTATACAAACATTAATAAAATGTCATAAAACTACATTAAAACTATACAAACATTAATAAAATATCATAAAACTACATTAAAACTATACAAACATTAATAAAATGTCATAAAACTCCATTAAAACTATACAAACATTAATAAAATGTCATAAAACTACATTAAAACTATACAAACATTAATAAAATATCATAAAACTATATTAAAACTATACAAACATTAATAAAATATCATAAAACTACATTATAACTATACAAACATATATAAAATATGATAAAACTACATTAAAACTATACAAACTATTACAAAATATCATTAAACTACATTAAAACTATACAAACAATAATAAAACATCATAAAACTACATTAAAACTATACAAACTATTACAAAATATCATAAAACTACATTGAAACTATACAAACTATTACAAAATGTCATAAAACTACATTAAAACTATACAAACTATTACAAAATATCATAAAACTACATTAAAACTATACAAACAATAATAAAACATCATAAAACTACATTAAAACTATACAAACTATTACAAAATATCATAAAACTACATTAAAACTATACAAACTATTACAAAATGTCATAAAACTACATTAAAACTATACAAACTATTACAAAATGTCATAAAACTACATTAAAACTATAAAAAAAAATTATTAAAATCTCATAAAACTACATTAAAACTATACAAACATATATAAAATATCATAAAACTACATTAAAACTATACAAACATAAAATATCATAAAACTACACAAACATATATAAAATATCATAAAACTACATTAAAACTATACAAACATTAAAAAATATCATAAAACTACATTAAAACTATACAAACATTAATAAAATGTCATAAAACTCCATTAAAACTATACAAACATTAATAAAATGTCATAAAACTACATTAAAACTATACAAACATTAATAAAATATCATAAAACTACATTACAACTACACAAACTATTAATAAAATGTCATAAAACTACATTAAAACTATACAAACATTAATAAAATGTCATAAAACTCCATTAAAACTATACAAACATTAATAAAATGTCATAAAACTACATTAAAACTAAACAAACATTAATAAAATGTCATAAAACTACATTAAAACTATACAAACATATATAAAATATCATAAAACTATATTAAAACTATACAAACATTAATAAAATATCATAAAACTACATTACAACTACACAAACTATTAATAAAATGTCATAAAACTCGATTAAAACTATACAAACATTAATAAAATATCATAAAATTACATTAAAACTATACAAACATTAATAAAATGTCATAAAACTCCATTAAAACTATACAAACATTATTAAAATCTCATAAAACTACATTAAAACTATACAAACATTAATAAAATATTATAAAACTACATTAAAACTACAAAAACTATTACAAAATATCATAAAACTACATTAAAACTATACAAACTATTATAAAATGTCATAAAACTACATTAAAACTACACAAACATTAACAAAATGTCATAAAACTACATTAAATCTACAAAAACATAAATAAAATATCATTAAACTCCATTAAAACTACACAAACAATTACAAAATGTCAAAACTATACAAACATTTAATTTTTTTAATAAAACTATATAATAATATATATATATAATATAATATAATATTCACAGATTCAGATTTCCAGCATCAATAACTATTTAACAAATGACACCTCTGTCATCAGTGTGAGGAGGACAATATGATACAAGATCATTTTTAATAAACGCAGCAGAATAAAAGTCCGTCTGTTGGTCGTTCTGTGTGGTGAGATTAAAACATGAAGCTGTCGTCATAGTTTCCCTTAAATATCCAAATATAATACAAACAGAACCAGATTTAATTTTAAAACAGAAAAAAGCTTGTTTTGACCTGTTTATTCTTTAAACAGATAAACGTTTATTCAATGTTCCCGGGTTTGGAGGGGGGGGGGCGCTACCCTGAACTGAGTGTTTTTGGTTTTTGTGCCCCCCGCATTTTCAGATTGCCCCCACCCACAATTTTCTTAATGCCCCCCCTGGTTAATGCTGCCTGGCGTTGACTCTGGGTCGTCATGGTAACTCAGATAAGATGAAAGCTGCATAGAAGCTTTGCAGTACAGCTCATTGTTGACAGGTAGTCATGGTAACTCAGATAAGATGAAAGCTGCATAGAAGCTTTGCAGTACAGCTCATTGTTGACAGGTAGTCATGGTAACTCAGACAAGATGAAAGCAGCATAGAAGCTTTGCAGACCAGCTCATACAAGTTGAAAGGGAAGTATCTTCAGCAGTGAGTGCCCAAAAGACTTTTAAAAACAACTAAAGTGGATCTAATTTTCTACAAAGCAAGTGTCCTCAGTGAACAACATTTGTAGCTAAAGTGAGTAATAATTATAATATTTAAAGTGCGTGGGAACTACTTTGTCATAAAATCACTATTTAAATCTAGTCTATTTTTAACATAAAATTGTCTAATATTGTCTACACATTTGGGAGCACAGTGGTGTTTTGGTTAGCACTTCTGCCTAACAAGAAGGTCCTGGGTTCATGGACTAAACACTTGGTCCTTTCTTAGTGGAGTTTGAAAGAAGTGGCTCCTAAAAGTTAGTAACATTTCTTTCTCTTACAGCTGCTATGTCTGTGCTTTTTCTACTGTTTTTATGGAGGTGTCTTGACTGGTTGGTATAAACTTTTAAAGAAGGAGTTTCTCTGTACATGCTCTATGGCAGTGTTTCTCAAATGGGGGTACGTGTACCCCTAAGGGTACGCAATGGCACTACAGGGGGGTACTTGAGAAATAGAAAGAGAGGAAAATTAACACAAAAAAGTATAAAAAAATATGGGGTTTTGTAATGTTTATTTTAGTTAAAAATGATAATCGTACAAAATATTACCAACAACTCAAAATGACAAATTCAGAGAAAAATATTCTGGATAATAAAAATAACAGAAATACAACAACAAAATAAACAAAATGACACTGAAAACAAATGCACTGAGAGAGAAAAAATACTATTAATAGCAACAACCAGGGTTGAGGTCAATTACATTTTTCAGTTATAATTTCATTTTTTTATCCACATAAAATCCATTACAATTACGTTCTCAATTACTAAAGTTCAATTACAATTAATCACAATTACTGAGCCTGAAATAAATAACCTAATAAACGTTAACCTTCCTGTTAGCATCTCTTATGATAATGACTCTTAAATCAGCTGTAAAATACACTAATAACAATTATTTATCATCTCATTTATTTCCTATTTATTGATTACCTTGTTAGGCTTATTAATCAATGAAAAGATAGGTTTTAATATTTTTGGTGTGGGCGTCTGAGCCTTTGTAGTGTCAGTATACCCCTACATTTATATTGTTTTTTTAATGGTAAACTGTGGGAAAGCTTGATATAAAACATGCACTAAATTAAAACTGACAATTTTTTATATAATTTTCATGGCAATTACAATTGCAAAGTCAATTATCTAAATCAATTACTATTTAACTACGATCATGACAGCAACAAGATTATTTAAAATAATTATAATTGAGCCCAAACCTGCATGTAACTGCTTTCAATTATAGCTAAATATAGATGGTGCTATGCACTTAAATCAGGTTGAAAAAGTGGAATGTAATTGTATTGTAATTACATGTGCTTTGTGTGTTCAGCTATGAACAGTGGATCTGACATTGAATTGCCCCAGACGGTCCAGTTCTCTCCTGACCAGCTCATCCTAAACTGGACCCAGGTCCATGACATCGGTGCAGGTCTGCAGAACATGGGGAACACCTGCTATCTCAACTCAGCTCTGCAATGCCTCACCTACACGCCTCCATTGGCTAATTACATGCTGACCAGGCAGCGCTCCACGACGTGTACGTTTCTGATTTACTCATCTGTTTTCACTCTTTTTAACAACTTCTACACCATTGTTGATCACTTTTGGTATATCTATGTGCTCCTTTCCAGGCTAATTCCTCTAATTGCTCATCTTTTATTTTTGTAGGTCATCACAAGCCAGGGTTCTGTATGACGTGCACCATGCAGAACCACATCCTACAGGTTTTTGAAAACTCTGGGAAAGTCATCCAGCCTACTGGTGTGTTCAAGGCACTCAAAGGTAAGTGACTCCAGCAAAGCTAGAATATTGAAGCTTTTCCTTTCAGGTAAAGTTTTTACTAAGACGACATCAAACTCAACTTTTCTTGTGTTTAGTTTACTAAGATGTGTTGTTTTTTTAATTGCAGGGATTGTAAAACACATCCAGTATCATGAACAGGAGGATTCCCATGAGTTTGTGAGACACATAGTGAATGCTATGCAACAGTCCTGTTTACCTGGAACCAAGTAAGTTTCATTCAGCTGTCCAGCATAGAGCTGGGACATAACAAGGTTTAACATTACAGTTGAGTCACATAAAGTCATTACTTTGGAAAGTCAATAAAAACAAACGTCTGTCGCCATGGCAACAGAAGAACATAGATTGTACTTTTAAGGGTGTGTTTGTGCATGTGTACGGTTATTTTATCTACCATAGTTTTCAGTTTGTCTGTACGTCCTCCTTTTCTCACTTGCACTGTAACAGTGAACATTTTAGGAGACTAATTATCTGTGAGAAAGTCTATCAAGCAGGGTTGGGCTCAATTACATTTTTCAGTTACAATTATCTTTTCAATTATCGATGTTCAAATACATAATTCAATTACGATGACTGAGACCAGCACTTTTTTACAATTCCAATTGAATTACAATCATTTTTCATCCTCAGAAAGTCAATTACAATTGTGTTCTCAATTACAATTACTGAGCCTGTAATAAATAATCTGACCTGTTAGCATCTTTTATGCTAACAGGTCATGAATCATCTGTAAAATACACTAAAAACAAACATCTATCATCTAATTTCTTACTTATCTATTGACGACCTTGTTCGGCTTCCTAATCAATAAAAATATAGGTTTTAATACACATTTTATTTGGTAAAATGTGGGAAAACTTGATATGAAACATCTGTGTCAAATTTTCATGGTATTTACAATTACAAAGTCAATTATCTAAACTTAATTAGCAATTACGTGATGATAATTATAATTGACCCTAACGTTGATATTAAGACACATGTTAATTGTTGTTTGACACCATGTTTTGTGCTTCTGATAGACTGGACGGGCAAACGCAGGAAAACACGTTCATCGAGCAAGTATTTGGAGGCTATTTGCGCTCCAGAGGTAAAATATTTGTGACTTTTTTATACTCCAACATATTGTTTGTGTTTTCATAACTTGACTCAACTACATACATGGCATTGATTGATGGTTTTTTTTTTCCTTTTTCAGTGAAATGTTTCAAATGTGAAGCAGTTTCAGACACATTTGATCAATTTCTGGATATGAATCTGGAAATTCAGGTAATTAGTTGGATTGTTCCATTTTATCTGATGAACGTTTAAAGATTTGTTCATCGGAACGTGATGAGTTAAAAAGTGTTATTTTTCTTCCCATGCAGACAGCTTCCAGTGTGTCTGAGGCAATGGAGCAGTTTGTTAAGCCAGACCAGCTGGGTGGTGATAATGCTTACAAGTGCTCAAAGTCAGTGAATGATTCTTTACCAAATGTCTGCTTTTTTTCTTCTTATAATCATAGTAGTTTTCCAGCAAACTAATGAAACAATGATTTCCTTCCATTAGATGTGAACACATGGTCACTGCCACAAAGACATTCACAATTGACCAGAACTCCAACGTGCTCCGCCTCTGTCTCAAGAGATTTGATCCTTTCACTGGAAGAAAGATCACAAAGGTATCCTCACTATGTGCAAATAGAAGATGATCTCATGTATTCTGTTGCTTTGTGACTGCTTTTAATTCCTGTTTTGTTCGTTAATCAGCACGTGCAATACTCAGAGTCCTTGGACCTACGTCCCTTCATGTCTCAGACTGAAGGAGAGCCTCAGATCTACAGCCTGTACGCTGTACTGGTTCACTCTGGAAAGAGCGTTGATTCAGGACACTACTTCTGCTGTGTTAAGGTAGTGCTTTTTACCTGCTAAGCCAGTGTTTCTAAAATGGGGGTACGTAATGGCCCTACAGGGGGTACTTGAGAAAGAGAGATTGAGGAAAATGAACAAATGAAATCATTATTTGCAGTTAAAAATGATAATCATACTAAATAAGCAGTGGCTATTTGTACGGTTGCCGTATCAATATACCGACATTCTATCTGTACGCAGTGCCCCTTTTTGACCAGTTTAGGTCACGTGACTAAGACTAAACCTAAGATGCTATGTGGTTGTACTTCGGCAACCGTACCAATAGCACCGGGGGTTGTCTGTACGGCAAACGTACAAATAGACACTTTTCTCATAAAACAACAACAAAAACACACAAAGTAAGAGACAAATATACCGATTAATAAAAATAACAGACAAAATACGCAAAATAACAGAAAAAAACAAAATGGTGATAGAAATGATTTTGATTAAAACATGAACTGAAAAATTAAGACTCAATCTTGGTCCTACACCAGGTGGAGATGACTGGAATTCATCAAAACTATAGAAATAAATCTATTGAAGCTCTAAAACTGTTTCATTCCACTTGTTTACCAGATGATCATTACGCTCTGTGCTGAAAATTGTGTCAGGGTTGGGGTCAATTACATTTTTCAGTTACAATTACATTCTCAATTACCCATGTTCAATTACAATTCAACATGATTACAGTGACCAGCATTTTTAATTAATTAATAAGTACATATGTGTAAAACTGTACATATAGAACTGTAACATGGTTCCCCAGTTTTGTGTTAAATTACAATTGACAATTTTTCTGGAATTTTCATGGCAATTACAGTTACAAAGTTAGTTATCTAAACTAAATTACAAGATATAATTACGCCATAAATGTAATTAATCATCATTGATAATTGACCTCAACCCTGGCTTGTGTAAACGTCATTTGAGAGCTATAGCTGAGTGTGTGTGTGTTTTACAGGCTAGTGACGGCCAGTGGTATAAGATGAACGACTCTAGAGTGTCTATAAAAGACATCGATACTGTCCTCAACCATCAGGCCTATGTTCTGTTCTACATCAAGTAAGTAAATCATTCATAATCAATCATTTCAAAAGTATTTTTTCCCGCTCAATTTAGAAGTATTGATGGGGAAAAAAATCCTGTAAAACGATGAATTAGAATCTATTCTGCTTCTTTGGGCTGTTTTGAAGATAATTTTATGATTTCATTTCATAGATCAGCAAAGATGATGGAAGAGGCAAAGACCATTGGAGCCATCAGCCACCACTCAACATCACTACTGGGTTCTACGTCTCTCCGTGAGGAGCATGAGGCCCAGGTCAGCTGTGATCTAGAGGACAATCATCCTGTTCCAGTGTCAGCAGTGAAGGTGGAGGAATCTCCAAAGAAGAAAAAGAGACGGATGAACCGAATCACCAGGTGGATGCAGAAGAGGGTCTTCACCTGCTGCCAGCCTGAGGAGTCCACGTCTCTTTCTGAAGAGCTCATGCCTCCCCCTGAGAAGCCCACAAGTCTCTGTGAAGAGCATGAGGTCCAGGTCAGCTGTGATCTAGAGGACAATCATCCTGTTCCAGAGTCAGCAGTGAAGGTGGAGGAATCTCCAAAGAAGAAAAAGAGACGGATGAACCGAATCACCAGGTGGATGCAGAAGAGGGTCTTCACCTGCTGCCAGCCTGAGGAGTCCACGTCCCTCTCTGAGGAGCTCATGCCTCAACCTGAGGAGACCACGTCTCTTTCTGAAGAGCTCATGCCTCCCCCTGAGAAGCCCACATGTCTCTGTGAAGAGCATGAGGTCCAGGTCAGCTGTGATCTAGAGGACAATCATCCTGTTCCAGAGTCAGCAGTGAAGGTGGAGGAATCTCCAAAGAAGAAAAAAAGATGGATGAACCGAATCACCAGGTGGATGCAGAAGAGGATCTTCACCTGCTTCCACCCTGAGGAGTCCACATCCCTCTCTGAGGAGCTCACGCCTCATCCTGAGGAGCCCACGTCTCTTTCTGAGGAGCCCACGTCTCTTTCTGAAGAGCCCACGTCTCTTTCTGAAGAGCCCACGTCTCTTTCTGAAGAGCCCACGTCTCTTTCTGAAGATCTCACGTCTCTTTCTGAAGATCTCACGTCTCTTTCTGAAGAGCCCACGTCTCTTTCTGAAGAGCCCACGTCTCTTTCTGAAGAGCCCACGTCTCTTTCTGAAGAGCCCACGTCTCTTTCTGAGACGTGAAGAGCTCAAGTCTCTTTCTGAAGAGCTCATGCCTCCCCCTGAGAAGCCCACATGTCTCCGTGAAGAGCATGAGGTCCAGGTCAGCTGTGATCTAGAGGACAATCATCCTGTTCCAGAGTCAGCAGTGAAGGTGGAGGAATCTCCAAAGAAGAAAAAAAGACGGATGAACAGAATCACCAGGTGGATGCAGAAGAGGATCTTCACCTGCTTCCAGCCTCAGTGACAAACTGTTTAACATTATTTGAACAAAAAAAAAAAAATGAAAACATTGACTTAATGTTACAACCTGAGTACAATCACTTTGTAAAAAAGTCCCATTTATTGTTTGAAAAAAAGAATAAAATCTGCAAAACAAAACAGATGAAGTGATATTTTCATGAAAACACATTAACAAAGATTAATGCTGATTAATGATCATATAGACAAAGTAAAATTCATTATAAATGAGCTCACAAATATGAATTATTACTGACTCACTAAAAATAATAATGCTAACTACCAGGATCATTCACACTTTAAAGGCTTGGAACAAATTTATATCCCACTAATTATCATACAGTACGTCACAATGTATGGGCAGCTCTGATCTGAATGAAACCTGGAGGAATAATTGAGGGAATAACCTGACATAAATGAGTCAAATTTCTTAAAGCTGACAAACGGAAATATGAATTTTTGAAATTTCACCAATGATGAGAATTATGGATTTTTCAATTTTTGAACGTGATCCAGAATCAGTGGATTGATCCAGATCCCCTCTAAAATGTTATGAAATTTTCCATAGAGTAAAGTCTATCTTTGGTTCAAATTTTGTCAAAATCCGTGAATCACTTTTGATGTTTTTCTGTTTACAGACAAACACATAAATAAGAAAGATTTAATGACCTGATTTTAAATTTAAAAAAACTCATAACTCTGACACACAAAGTTCAATCAGCCTCAAATTTCACACAAATAGCAATTGTCTAAGCCTAATCATGACTGCCTTGAAACAATTCCCATCATGCCTTGCGTTGTCGACTGGCGCCATTTACGATCATGTTCACTGTTAGCACCTATGTTGCGCCATAATAGAAAAATGCTTATAACTCTAATATACAAAGTTCAAACCGCCTCATATTTGATACACATGATGACTGTACATCATTAAAAAAGACTCACTCTCAAAATTACCCATCATGCTTTGCATTCTCAGAGGGCACCGCTTTTAGTGGCGTCAAATGCCAACAGCTGTAGCGTAAGACGATATGTCATGTTGACTTCAAAATAGTGTTGGATGAATCTTATAAGATGGGAGCAGGTCGCTGATGAAGAAATAACAGGCTGTGATCAGTGGGAGGGGCCTAAAATGTCACCAGAAAATCCTTCGCCATCACATTCTAAATGCTGTGTCTTGGCTATTTTTCAATGGATTTGCATCAAATTCACTGAGAGTGATTTTTAACTGGTTTTCTCTTCATACTGGGTTTTTTCGACTGTCACCATTTTGCACGCCACAATAGAAAAACCGCTATAACTCTAATACACAACGTTCAAACAGCCTCATATTTGATACACATGACTCTCCAGCCCTAAACAAGAATCAATGGGAAAATTACCCATCATGCTTTGAATTCTCAGATGGAGCACACCATAATAGAAAACCGCTATAACTCTCATCTACAAAGGTAAAACAGTCTCATATTTGACGCACATGTATCAACATCTTTTTGCTTCTTTCTTTCCTCTTTAATTGGAATGATGTGTTAGCGCTCAGGAATGTTAATGTGACGTAAGACTTTGGATCAAACATGGTCTATGTTCTAATTTGACTTTTTGAGCTCAGGTTAACTTTGACTGTTTATATTCTCACACAAGGAGATGATATGGACACGTTTGTTAGAGCATGATGTTTCACAGGAGCATCATGGGTGATTTAACACGAATGAGCAAAAGAATCAGAAACATTTAAGACGACAATCCTGATTAGCTTAAATTGATAAACTTAGCTTAGCATGATCCAGATCGGTGGAAACGAAAGAAACAGATTAATCCATATCTGTCAAGTTTTGGATTTAAAAATAAGGGAAATTTTCTGGCGCCCACGAAGAGCCGTCCCACTCGCCCAACCAAGCTCCAGTATCCCTTATATTATAAGACAGGTGTACAAGAAATCTAAAATACCCACTTATCAATCACTTGCTAAATACAATTATGTGATTAGAATCTGGTAGGTCGTCCTTTATTAACATTGAAGTGCTGTGAACATTCCTACCAGGGCTGGACGATATGGACCAAAACTCATATCTCAATATATTTTCTCAAAATGGTGATATATGATATAAATATAGATAATTTTATTTCGAATGAAGTCTGAGAAAAAAGAGAATTCTGGGTTAAATTTGCTGATGCTAAATGCTACACAGGCTCATTTATTAACAAACAGCTGATCAATATGTGCCACTTTTGGTTTTTTCTCCTGTAAGGGACAGCATGTGTGAGTGACATGTAATCTGTAATATGGCTTGTTATGGAGAAGCTCTGAGTTAGGACTCTGTTCTGAGAAGTAAAAGCAGTGACTCTTAAAACTAGTATTTTGATACAAAATAAGCTATTATATATAATAGAAAACTCGATACATCTTGATGTATCGCCCAGCCCTAATTCCTAAATTATAAAACAGCCTAAATTAAAACATAAATGGATATATTAAGCACGTGTTTATTTATTATTATTATTATTATTATTACTAGTACAGTGCCCGTCAGAAGTATGCATTCATGAGCTTCAGTAGAGTTAATTATGTCCAAATGAGTATGTGTTTGAAGGTTGGATGTACAAAAAGGTGTACATACTCTGTACTCTGGAGTGTTATAAAGGGTTTATTTTCGACTGCAAAAAAAAAAACATTGTGTGCCATTTCCCTGGTTTAATTCTATGGAACATGAACATGATGAATGTGTTTGTTTTTTTAACTCACTTATATTTTTTCGTTTGGTGTATTTTTCTGTAGTGTATGTTTTTTGGAGTCATTATGTGTATTTGTGAATGTTCCTGTTGTGCTTTTGTATAATTATAGTTTTTTGTTGCCATTGTAGTGTGATTCTGTTGTCATTTTGTGTATTTTTGTATAAATATTTAATTTTGTGTATTGTTACGCATTTCTGTTGTAATTGTGTGTACTTTTAGTATAAATATTGCTTAGTTTTGTTTTATTTTACTCATTTAGTATATTTTTAATATAAATAAATAAATACCTTGTGTGTGTGTTCCGTGAATTGTTTGAGACGCTGATAACCAAACTCCATAGTGATTGTAGCGCCAATCAGAAAAACAACCAAACTGCGCAAAACAAAACGTAAAGCTCCAAACTACACGAGTGAGTAAGTAAATTAAAGTATTATCTACAATTCGGCTGTCTTTTAAAAAAAAACAAAAATCATTTTTTACCTTAGAACCGAGTGGTCAGAGCATAGCTTCCATGCACGGCACCACAGAGAATCTCCAGGTTTCCAGATGGAGAATTGAACGGGTTGAGGTCAAAACCGACTCTGGTGAAACAGCGCGTTATTGAACATCAGTTCTATGGTTTAAACAATGGGAAACGTGTCTATAAAAGACTCACCAGTGGCTCACGGTTTCAAATGACCAATTCAGAGAGCTCCCGTGTTTGAGAAGCTAACGATAGCATGACACAGCAGGAAGTGGAGGAGTGGCCGCACACGTGACTCTTGCTCGTGTGAGGAGCTGTGCAGTGAAATAGATATAGATGGTGCGCTAGCGCCCCCTCACACCCTGAGGTCAAAAGCTGAATAGGTTTCATTTCGAGGCTGTCCAGAAGTGAAATAAAATGAAAATAAACATTTTGAAATGACCAAATCACTCCAAAATAACAGATACACACACTCGGGGTATTTGGAACCCGTTGACTCGCACCACGTCAGGGAGATATTTGCTCCACACACACACACACACACACACACACACACACACACACACACACACACACACACACACACACACACGCGCGCACACACACGTCCCTTGCTTTTATAGGTAGATATAGACAAAGTAAAATTCATCATAAATGAGCTCACAAATATGAATTATTACTGACTCACTAAAAATAATAATGCTAACTACCAGGATAATTCACACTTTAAAGGCTTGGAACAAATTTATATCCCACTAATAATCATACAGTACGTCACAATGTATGGGCAGCTCTGATCTGAATGAAACCTGGAGGAATAATTGAGGAAATAACCTGAGTGGCAGACTCAAATCAATCCTCAGTGAGGATAAATCTTTGTCTTTGTTTTCTTCTGATGATGGACTTGAAACAATCATTTCTCTCCCCTCACTCTTTGGCGTTCCCTTCACACCCACCCTTCCTGCTTGTCCCAGCAAGTGTCCTCATAATTAACAAATAAATTCATTAAAAATCCTACAATGTGATTTTCTGGATGTTTTTTTTTCATTTAGTCTCTCATAGTTGAGGTTTACCTATGATGAAAATTACAGGCCTCTCATCTCTTTAAGAGGGAGAACTTGCACAATTGGTGGTTGACTGAATACTTTTTTTTGCCCCACTGTATAAATCACATGTAAAGATCCCAATTCATATAATAAATGGTATAAAAAATAATATTTAGAAATAAATAGCGTATCGTCTTTACTACTGTGGCATCACATGACTTGAGCTCTATCCTCGAAGACCTGTAGACCTCCGCCCCTCGCCAATCTGGCTGCCCATTGCCACCACAACCTGCTGAGGACCCAGTGGAGAGCCCAGGTTGCATTTCAGCTTCTTTGCCCCTAATTGACAACTTAATGCCATTGTGGGGAGTTGAAGAGCCGGTAAGTTATTCTACTTATTAGCTAGTCAGGCTGGAACGATTTATTGGCCTAATCAATTACGTGAATACGCAGTGTTAAAGATAGGGACTCCCGCACTTTGGTGGAGTGGCGAGTATCAGTCATCGATCAGAGAAACTGCTTCTGTCTGCACTGCTGCTCACCTGAGACACGTTCAGCCTTTCTAATGGAGCAAACTGTTGGCTTAGACTGGAAACCATGTTTAAAAACCAACCAGAACATGTGACTACTTCTATTTATGGAACATTTATCATTATAATGAGACTCGCTAATGAGTCCAGGTCAAACCACTGTGTTACAAATGTAATAGGATTTATCCAAAAATCGAAAAGAATTTAATTTGATTAAAATAAGAATTATTTACAACTTGTCCCAACATGGAAAAACATAGTTCATGTTTAGTTAAAAACTGTAAGTGTTTAGTGAAAAAGTGTGATGTCATTTTGTCACATGCAGGTGTAGGTGTAGACCCAAATGCATGGATGGAGGCGGCGCTCAGGTGCATTAAACCAATATTTATTGTTTTTTAAGGCATGGTCAGGCAAGCAGGGATTCAGCGCATTCAAAAACACAAAAACCAAGAACAACGGAGCGAGACTAAACAAGAACAATGTCCGAAAGCAAAAAACACTTGTCGTCGATCCAGGAATTACTGGCATGAAACTGAGCCCACGTCACAAGTGAATAACGTAGTATGTCCCAGCACTGAGCTGGACCAAAGCCTCCACATTTATACACATCACTTCATCAATGACAGCTGGTGACCAGCAGGAGAAAGCTGCTGGGAGGGAGGCCAAGAGTTCCTGCCTGCCCTCCAAAATAAAACCCCATCCTGACAAATTTACTATGAAATGTTACATAAGAAGTCTTTTGAAAAAGCAGTAATTTCCAAAGTAATGCCCTGCAGAACAATTTATTATGTTGTTGTTTGTTTGAAGGGAAAAGCTGAATAAGATGAGTTTAGATTTTCATTCTCACAATGAAGTGATTAAAAAACATTGTTTGAATAAACAAAAAAATAATTGTTTACAAAAATATTGTTCGGTGCAGCACTACTAGCAGATGGCTTTATAAAATGATCATGCACATACCAAACCATGCATGTTGAATGAGATATGATATGCATATAGCGTATGTATGAATAAGATGTAAAGAAAACCATGAAGGAAGAAGAATAGAAAAGCCAGGAGAAAAAGAGAAGAGGGAAGGAAGAAACTGTGTATAGGTAATGAAACACAAAGTTAGATCATAGAATGAGGTGATCAATAGAGTGCTGATTAGTTATGTTAATATACAGTTCCCTCCAAAAGTATTGAAACGCCAAGGTTAATTCCTTTGTTTTTGTTGTATACTCAAGACATTTCGGTTACAGATCAAAACATGAATATGAGACAAAAGTTCTGAATTCCAGCTTTTATTTCATGGTATTTATATCTAGATGTGTTAAACAGCTCAGGACAAAGCACCTTTTGTTTGACTCCACCCACTTTTTTGTTTCGTTCTTCTGTAATCAGCAGTTGAATAGCGGCAAGTTTCACACCAATCACCAGTTTGTGACAAAAAGCTGAGAAAAATGTTTTTTTCTGAAAAAATCTATTAGTGACTTTGAAGAATTATTATTTTTTTTGCTTTAGTGACACCTCAACATTGGTTTCCTTCTATAAAACTACAAAAACAACACAGAGACTGAGCTTTTGATGGCAAAATTATTATTATTTTGCTATCTGGGTCAGAGTTGAATGGATTTCTTACTGTATTTTGGTGTTCCTCCGAGTCTCTCCCCCCATCAGTCTACACACACCCAACTTTTACAGATAAGGCTGAGCTTTTTTTTTTTTTTGGGGGGGGGGGGTCAGCAAACTTATACAGAAATACATCAAGCAATCGTGTACAATAAAGTTTATTTATCAGCACTTTTTTTTTTTTTATACATGCAAGTCCTAAAAGAAACTACACTCAAAAAATCTTGTAGGACATAAAACTTCTTCTTTTTTTTTTTTTAATTCCCAGAAAAAAAGCACTCTGTTAAATGTCATAGCCACAATTGTACAACAGAGAACGCCAAAAGATTTAAAATATGTCATTACTTGTTATATCCAAACATGAACAGTAGAGGTCATCAAAAGCTTTTCCTTTATTTTTTTAAATATCAATAAATACCCGCGAGATGAACGTAAATGTTTTCTTATTTAAATAATAATAATAATAATAATAATAATAATAATAATAATATTAATAATAATAATGATAATGATAAATGTTAAATATTAATCATTTAAAAAATGATAATATTAATGTTTTTTTTTTTTAATAAAATATGATGGGTGGGGCTTAGAAATAAAGGGGCGAGACTTAGGTCAATAAACAATTTTGATTAACTGATTGATATAAAGGGAGTAAGGCTTAGTTAGTGGGGGCGGGGGAAGTGGGTGGGGCTTAGGGTAATAAATCAAGTTGATTGACATTTTGACATAAAGGTATATCTCTTTTTTAACACGAAGGTTTAAAAAGTTCTTTCTCAAATGTTGTGAAACTAACTCAGCGCTTAGAAGTGTGACAAAAAAAAAAAGTTGTTTTTTTATTTTTTGTGTTAGCCACGTGATGCTATCAAAATAGCTGATGTTTCAGATAAAAGCATGTAAAACAAAAAAATGAAAAAGGTTATTTATTTTTTAGAAGATTGAAAAATAATCAATATTGAGTACTTGAGTCGTTTTTAATTTATTTTGGGGTTTGTAAGACAAAGGATTGATGGTTTTTGTGTTAGCCACGTAATGCTAGCTAAATGTGTCTGATGTGCCTGATGAAAATAGGCAAAAACAAGTTAAAAAAGTTTTCTTCTACGACGACCAGAAGCTTAAAAACTTAAAAAGGATGTAAAATATGTACATTTTAAATGTAATATATATATATTTTAGGATACAAGTAGACAGATTAATGGTTAGCCACATAATGCTAACAAATAGCTAATTTTCCGAAACAAAAGTATTAAAAAAAAAAAAATCTAAGGTTAATCATCGAAACGATTTCTAATCACAGCAAGTTCTTCTTTCTACAGTCATAAGTCGACACACCAAGTTAAATAAAGTCACACACACACAATATATAAATAAATATAAAGTGATGACAAAGCAGGAAAACTCTTTTTGACATAAAAATGTCACTGCACACTAGCAAAGAGGCTGATAAAGTTACAATTATTTTAGAGTTAAAACAAACCATTTCAAGCAGTAAATGGTGGAGATTTTTACACAGAAATTATGATAAAGTCGCTCAGACTTAATTAGAAGTAAAATATAATTTTTTTCAAAGTCCTCAACATGTTACTTAGCAGGTGGATGGTAACATAGCATGATACGATTACACTTTTAAAATCTTTTATTACAAACAACGTTGCTTTTTAGCGTTATTTAAACAGTGTAAATTTTGCTACTTTAAATAACAACAAAAGATGTTTGTGAACCTTTATTTCTATGAAGAACACGGGATGAAAATGTGCTAAAAATAAATTTTTCATAATAAAAACGATGACAATTTTCATTGTTTTTTGTTTACGAGATTAAAAAATTGACTAAAAACACAGACTTGTTTTCTCCCGTGGTGAACATCTGCGTGGTGTCTTTTATTCAGACAATCTCATATTACGCAGATGTTTTATTTTATTAGGGCTTTAAACACCTGAAGCCGCAGGCCTGAGTAAATTTATGACAAAAGCCTTTTGTCATTATTGTTGTTCACTCACACACACCATTAATCACATTAATCAGCACTATTTGAGATTTCTGTCATGTTTTGGGAACCATTGCTGTTGTCCAAAGACATTTAAAGTCGACTTAAAAGGAAATAACTTTTCATCCTTAGGGATGACCTGATTACCAGCCAATGGTTAATAAAGATGTGATGGAGATCACGGATCTCTGAAAACTAGAAAACTGTTAAGGATGAAAAAAAAAAAAGAAGAATTGCCAGAACTGTTAAGGATGAAAACAAAAAGAATAGGTTCCGTCCATATTTTCTAGGTTTTAGTGGAGAAATGGTCAAAGACTCTGAGTTTGCCTCGTCTTTCTTAGCGTGAGGGCTAAAATACGGTAAGATCTCACCACTGAATGATCCCTCAGTGAAGGAGTAGATGTGAGACGCTGCTCCAACGTTATAAAAAGACACGAGACCTTCCTCGTAGTCCACAAACATCCCCACCTTTTCAGGTTTCTCACTCAAAAGGAGACGCAGCGGTGGTGCCTTCAGAGCAGAAAACTTCTTGTCATCATAATGCGCAACAACCCAATACCCACTCTCTGGATTCAGGTTTAGATTCCCTTGCCGATTGGCATCCACCCTTGCTACCCCCAGTTCCCACCCTGTTTTATTGCTGACCTCCACCTCCAAGTAAGACTTTCCAGATTTTATACCTTTATCCCCCAAGACGCTACCAAATTTATCAAATCTCTGTGGAGATTTCTCCACTTTTTGGTTTTTTCTGCCATATTTCACAGTTTTGCAATCCTTAGAGACTTTAAGGTGCCTGTGTGCTGTGGTTGGATCCAGCTTTACATCCACTGTGAAGCACAAATTTAAAAATTGGTCGACAGATTCAGAGACATTTAAGATCATGGACTTTGTGGTAACGTACCAGGAAACTTTGAGACTCGCCGGATTTCTGCAAATTAAAATAATTTGGATCAGAAAAGTGGAGTTTGTTTGCATTAAATCCTTGTGAGGTAGATTCTTACCTATAGGGGTCAGTTTCTCCACCTCTAGTTTGATGTTTTCCATCATTTGGGTCGTGGCGGTTCTCATGCTGCCAAAAAGCAGGTCTGTGTCCAGTTTGATGTTTGTCCAGTCTGTGAGGTTAGGTTTCACTTGACTGGATGAGTACGTCTGAGAAAGACAAAGAATTTAAAACCAATTACAAACCCAAGTTTGATGTGCATTCAAAAACATTTTATATGCAAAATTATTTCATAAATGGTGTAGAATACTTTGACTTCAACTTTCGACCTTGGTACCATTACCATCTATACTCTTGATATCTAGATTAGTCCCTCTTGAACTGGCAGCCTTACTGCAGAAAAGTCTTTATATTTGCAGAATTAATTTCATGTTTGAATATCTGTGGGAAATTGTATGATTTGACAGACTTCAAGTTTCATTAATAGGAAAACAAGAATGTCTCCCATTGCACTCCTTTCTTACTGTATATTATACTCAGCACACCTCCAGCATGTAAATACAACAGCGTTGATTACAAAGCCATATAATTTCATTAGCTGGTTTCCTCTCAAATTATTTTGCAGATCACAGAACTAGCTAGCGACCATTTTCTGATGTGTTTTGCGCAGTGGTTTTTTTTAATGTCATTTCAGTAGGTCGAACGAAGAATTGCTAATTGTATCTTGCATAATTGGATTAAGAAATTAGTTTAAATTCAAAGTTATAGAAAAAGTTCTACTTAATTAATTATGTCAAGTTGGTGTAACATGTTCTTTATTTTTGTGTTACTTTAATGTTTGTTGAGTAAATGGAACTATATTTGTTTATAAGTAAGCATAACTTAAAAAACAACCTAAGAACAACTTCATATTATAAATAATTACATGCTGATAATGATAAAGTTCTGTTATTTCTGTTGTTACAAACAGGGATTGTTTAAAATTAAACTTAATTCATATAGCACTTTAACTGAATCATTATTAAGAAAAAAGTACAAGTAGCCACACATCCAATGGATATTATGGCTGACTACGCCCCAGATCAAACTCCTAGCTCTTCATACCCAACTAGCACACTGGCTTTATGAGCATAAATAACTTGTGTTAATAAATGTGGGTGTGGAAAATAAACAGAATACGACTACGTCTACTGAGTCTTAGTCATCAGAACCAATGAGCCCAATAAAGAGACTTTGATGAAGTTACGTAGAAGAAGAGTATCATCTACAGACAAGCTAACCAACATGGTGCTAGCTCTTTTTTTAAATTATCTGCTCAAAACAGAAGGGATCCAACCTATGTCTAAAAATGCAACTATGAGCAAAGCTAAAGGGACGTTTAGCCCAAAGCTACGTTCTCACCAGTAGGAAAATGACAGAATCCTCAATGTTAGAAATGTTCTCCAACTCAGAGATAGTCTGATGGATTTGATCGACTTCTGTTCCCAGATTGTATTGAAGTGTTTTTGTCTCTTGTTCCAAACTCCTTTTCTTCTCCAACATTGGCTGAAGGACTTTGTTCATGGTTTTCTTCACCACAGTCATCATGTTGTTGAAGACCTTTTTAATTTCTTGGATCTCACCATTCAGCTCCTCCTGGAAACGTTTGGTAGAGACATTACTGATGCATGATGGGAAAGCATGGGACCAACATCCACTACATTTGAAAGAGAACTAACATATCCACGACCTGGTTGTTTTCTATCTTAACTTACCTTACAGCTGTGCAGATCATTAGAGAATTCCTCTCTTTTATTTTCTCGGTGGGTGATTTCATTTTTCCATTTGGCCAACACTTCATTTATTTGGGTCTGGAGCAGAGAAAAGTAGATTATGAACATAATGAACATGTTTAAATGTAATTAATGATGCTTCATTATCTTGGTGCATTCTGTAACAGGTCACAAAATGAAAAAAAAAAATTGCATCGCCTCTGACACAGAGTCCATTAGAGCAGCATGGAAAAATATAAAGTTACAAAATTCATTAAATATATAAATAAAATGTGGCGCAGTAGGTACATGATTAAAACAAAATCTGAAACAGAAAATATGAAAAGATACAAAAGCAAAATATTATACATTAAATAATACAAATAAATTAAGAAAAGGTAGATCTCAATAAATAATGATAAATAATGATAAATAAAATGAATAGTAAATGTATTTTCCTAAATATGTGGAGGTAATACGTTTTTTTTTTCAACATGTTAATGATTTTATGATAAGAATAGCTTTAAAATACAACACTTCACCTTTTTCTTCTTTGCTTCCTCCTCGATGAAGACGATGTCCTCAGAGATGCTCACACAGTGGACACACATGAAGACCTGCTGGTTAGTGTTGTAGAACACCAAAGGACGGCCATGTTTCTGACAGGCTCTCTGATCCAAATCCTTCAGCTCGTGGCGCTGCAGCCTCCTATTGTGCAAGTGTTTCCTGATGTGGACGGAACAGTAGGAGGATAGACACACGAGGCAGGACTTCTCAGCCTTCAGGGTGCAGACGTCACACTGCACCTCCCCAGACGCTCCCTGAGACTCATTTCCACCTTGGCCGTTCACCTGCTGGATCATCTCACACAGGACAACGTTCACCTCGGGCACTCTCTCCACGGGCGCCTGGCACTTTGGACACTGGTTGCCAGATTGGTCTTCTAAGCATGTCTTGCAGAAAGAGTGGCCACATGTGATGGTGACGGGGTCTGTGAACAGCTGTGTACAGACGGAGCAGGTCAGCTTGTCCATCAGAGAGACGAGCAGATCTGGGAGTTTAGGATCAGAGGCCATTTTATCGTCTTTAGAGGGTGTGAAAGTAAATTTAGTTCAGTCAAAGTTGCTACAGAAATCAAATAAGGCAAGATGACATTACGTAGGATGAAACAAGGTGAGATGAGGCAAGACGAAACGACAAGACAAAAGATGAAACTCGATGAAAAGAGAGGAGACAAAGTTAAATGAGACAAGATGAGACGTGAGGCAAAACAAACTTAGATGAAATAATTACAAGATTAGATGAGAACAAGATGATATGAGATCATGAAAAGTCGGATTAAGCAAGATAAGAAAAGGCCAGAGAAAACTCAATGAGGTGAGATAAGGTGAAGTTCAACATAATCTCTAATATTGCATTCTTTATCTTATCGTATCTGATCTTTTCTGACAAGTTGACATTAGTTCTCATTAAAACCAGAAGTGACAGACATCTCTTCATCGCCAAAATATCAGAGTATTATATACCAAATGTTATAAATGTATTTATATTTACATGTACCCCTCAGTGAAAATGGGTAAAAATGCAGAAGAATTTCACTACGGTGATGAATAAACTATACATTAGTATTATTAGTAGTAGTATGAACAGTTTGTTTTGTAAAAAAATTTACAAGTTGTAACTTTGCTCAGCAAAATAAATAATATTGGCATTAAATATACTCCCAATGTCAACAATGTGATATTTCATTATGAAACATTGTTTGTCCAGTGTAAAGTTTCAGCTTTGAATAAACAAGGTCACAGAAAGAAAAAGAGAAGAAAAGAAAAAAAGAAAAAGAGAGAAAGAAAGTAAGAGAAAGAGAGAGAGAGAGAGACAAAGAGAGAGAGAGAGAGAGAGAGACAGAGAGAAATTAAGAAAGAAAGAAAGAAAGAAAGGAAAAAAAGAAAAGAAAAGAAAGAACTGGGATAATAGAAAGCAAGTTACCACAATAAGATGAAATTAGTTTAAATTAAAAGAAAAAAATGCATTTTTTTTTAACAAACTCTAAAAATGTACCAATATTAACATGAATGACAACAACAACAGAATGGATGACAGTAATAAGTTTACAGTGATAATGTAATGATATTCTTACCTTTCAGTGATGATGAACCGTCTACTGTGTTGGAGGTTGTTCTTCCTTTTCACCTTTATCCCTCTGATCAGTTTCAATTTGGTTTAAAGGCTCCGCCTCTACCATTTATGTAAAACAGGATTTAAAACCACACCCACTGCCTTACCAACGCGCCTCAGGCAAGACATGTATGTACATCAATTCTAAATCTTGTAAAACCAGGATATAAAGATGCAAAGATGGCAGCTTTGGCTACTTTCCATCTTTTTGTTTTAAAGTTTTACAATCGTTCAACTTCTGCTAAAAAATAAAACCTTTACTAAACTAAAGACTTACTAATTACAGATCAATTTCAAAACTCTACCTTTCCAGCTGGTATTTTAACATTGAGTCACTGTTGAATCAATGTCAGGTGCCAGTGTAGGAAAACCATTGAATTTTGTTTAGATGTTGTATATTTAATCAATGTTGAAATTTCAACATCATTATCAAGTCCTACTTTTCAACATAGTTTGACACACTATATATATCTTTGTTACACTGTTTTCACTAAAGTGTTACACTGAAAAAAGTCCACTTAAAAAATAAAGAAAAATAACATTTAAAATGAGCAAAAATATCTGCCAACAGAACAAGAACATTTTACTTGGTAAAATTTTCAAAAATAACAAAATAATACTAGCCTCATATGACCCACAGCAATCTTGAAATTAGTATTTTTAGACTAAAAACAAGTAATATTTTCTTTTTTTAATCAGTAATGTTCAGAACAATTTTCTTAAAATACAGAAATATTCACTTATTTTTGTCTCATTTAAACTTGACAAAGGTAAATAAGAAAAAGTAGCTTAGTAATAAAACTTGAAATAGGAACAGATATTCTAAAAACAAGCACATTTCACTTATTTATTTTTTAACAAGAAAAATATGCTTAAAATCTTGATGTTGATGTAAAAGTTTGATGCAGTTTGTCTCACATACACACACCACAGGGCTCATCAAGGGTCTTGATTGAAGGCAAGTGTTGGGGTCCTCTGTTGACTAAAATAAACAATTCATTAAATCTTCACCCAAATATAGAAGTTTGAATAAAATACATCATTATAGAAAAAATAATTAACAACTGAGACAAACTACATAAAAAAACAATTAATCTGACCTCCAAAATGTGAATCAAAGCATCACTTGGGTGTCCCAACTTTTTCAGAAGAGCAACATGCGACAGAAACATCTGAGGCAGTACTTTCAGGATAGTAAGTGCATTCTTTACTATTTAAACATAAGAAGAAATCACAATTGTTTTAGGCCTTGAGAGTATGTGGGAACATCTGTAACAGCAAATAAATCATTCTTATCTTAGTCTTGCAATCGTGGTCCTGTCATTTTTTAAAATATCCCCATAAAACTACGCTGCTTAAAACATCTCAGTTAACGTTTCTTCAGCTCCATTTTGGAATTTAAGGCTTCTGGGCCTTCTTCTTGATGGAGTTGCACCTTGTTTCTTTTATGGAGTTGTGTTACTTCCACACCATTTCCTAAAACAACAATAACAAACTATTACTATTGGTAACTGATCAAAAAATAATTATTTTACAAAATGAGAGATTGACCCATTCAGGTGTGCTGAGCATAGACTTGTCTCACAGCATTGGGTAGTATTCTACTAGACGCTTAGCCATGGCAGTCAGTTCACGGGGGACTGGGTACCTAAAATCATCCTTGGATGCTCTTTTTTTTTACTTGCTTTACATGCTGTCAAAGGTCAACACTACAAGAAATGCAATCTTTTTAACACAGCAATGCATGTTTTGCATAATTGTGACAATCACCAGCCCTCCCTAAGGAAGGGTAAGAAACTTTTTATTATGGGGAGGATATAAAAAGGGAGAGCAGTGTTACACCTAGGTGGAGGGGGAGGGGTAGAGGGAAGGGTGCAGGGAGGAGAGACTCAAGGTAGAAAATGGAAGGGAGGGGAAGAGTTGATTATTTTAAAGTGAGAGTGAGATGTGAAGTTGTAGTTGTGCATATTGTGTTGTGTAATCAAACCAGTCTGGTGACAAGTGTGAAGTTTAGCTATAATGGTGGTGGCTGTGGACAGAGGGAAGGAGTGAGTGGTAATACCTAAAACAGGTATTTAGAATCAACGTGTCTAAAGTCAAGCCCACTTGTTCTATCTCACAGTCCAAGGCATGCCAGTGCATCGTCGACCAATGTATGCGCAAGAACCGCTACTGTAAACCCAAGAGCCGAGCAGCCCCCCAGATCCCAAACCGAGAGGCGGCCACCGCCCCCAAATACACATCCGAGAAAGCCCCAAGGAGACAAAAACCCAGCGCACCCCGTCACCGACCAAAACCACCAACCCCTAAAGCCCCCCACCAACATCCCCCACCCCCACGAGGAGAGGGCCCAGAGAACCCCCCACTAAAGACCCTAGTAAAGGAGCCAAAGCCCACTCCCAGCAGACGGCCAGAGCCGCGCCGAAAGGGCAGCCAGCGGGCCCAGAGCCAGCAGGGACCAGACCCCAGGCCAGAAGGAACCGGAACAGAAGCAGCACCGGTAGTACCCCGCCTACGGCCTTCTACGGAAGTGGATTAGGGCAGATTTTGATGGAGGAAATAATTTCGGGCAAATCAAGAATAAAGTCGAAATTTTGAGAATAAACGAGAAACATAATGTGGAGATTAAAGTCAAAATTTTGAAAAAAAAACTCCAAATACAATATCTCAATAAAAGTCAAAGTCATATCTACAGAAACTGACGAGGGCCAGTTTATTTTTGAAAATTAGAATTTAAACTCGTCTTTTTGACTTTAATCTCCACATTTAGTTTCAACTTTATTCTCGAAAATTTCATTTTTTTACTTGATTTACTCGAAATTATTGTCTTCATCAAAATTGGCCCTAATTTGCTTCTGTAGATATAACTTTATTAGCAAACCTTCAACTTTGATCACAATATTGTATTTTGAAGTTTTTAAAATAAAAATTCGACTAGAATCCCCACAATATGTTTCAAGTTTTCTCAAAATTTCAACTTTAATCTCGAAATTTCAACTTTAATCTCGAAATTTCAACTTTATTAATCCACTTCAGTAGATTTGACTTTCTTAGCAAATCAGTTAATTTTGAGTTTATTTTCAAAATTTCGACATTCCTAAATTATTCTTTATTTTCTCAAAATTATTTTCTCCATCAAAATTGGCCCTAATCCGCTTCCGTAAACCTAAGATTGAGGCCACCAGATGTCTTGATACTGGTATCATTGTTTGAATCCCTTTGAAAAACTTTCTGCAAATACTGATTAAGCAAAATAAGTCTGCAAAAATTCAATGATGGCTTGTTCAAAGCAAGGCAGCAATACTTTTCTGAAATTATTGCCAAAAATGTCAACAACTCTCGCACCTTGTTTTCTGTAATTGAAAAGCTCACAACCCCCCCAGATCAGATAGCCCCTGAATTACTGTCAGCTGGAAAATGCAATGAATTTTCTGTATATTTCAATGAAAAAACACAATCAATAAGGTCAAACATCAGAACAAACCAGCAAAATCACAAAAAGCTTGAACAGCTTCAACCACTGAGGGATGAGTCAACTACAATGTTAGAGTTTATTACAGTGAACCCAAAAACAATAGAGGAAACTGTTCAGCAGCTGAATCCATCAACGTGTTGCCTTGACACAATACCCTCAAACTTCTTTAAAACTGTTGTAAAGTCAATTGTCACTGATTTGTGTCAGATAATGAACTGATCATTCCAATCAGGCACCGTACCAAAATCCCTGAAAGTAGCTGCTGTGAAACCTCTGTTAAAAAAGAGAACACTGGATGCCTCTATACTGGCTAACTATAGACCAATCAGAACCTTCCATTCATGGCCAAGATCATTGAGAAGGTGGTCTTCAACCAACTGAGTCAATTATTAACATTCAACAAAATATTTGATACATTTCAGTCAGGTTTTGGTTCTCATCACAGCACAGAAACTGCTCTGATCAAAGTGATCAATGACATAAGGTTGAACACTGATTCAGGAAAAGTATCTGTTCTCATTCTATTGGATCTAAGTCTGCATTTGACACTGTAGATCATACAATTTTGTTGCACAGATTGCAAACATGGGTTGGACTAAATGGAAAAGTAATGCAATGGTTTAAGTCATACTTGAAGGAGCAAAGCTATTTTGTAAGCATTGGAAACTTTGAATCTGACAGATTACCAATGTCCTGTGGGGTTCCTCAGGGATCTGTTCTTGGACCTCTTCTGTTTAGCCTTTATATGCTTCCTTTAGGACAAATTTTACACAACTGTAAGGTTGATGATCAGAGCTATGCAGATGACACACAACTATATCTATCACTGAACCCAGATGACCATGGTCCCATTGAGGTGTTGTGTGACTGTTTAGAAAAAGTAAACTGCTGGATGAGTGAAAACTTCCTTCAACTAAACCATGACAAGATGGAGGTGATTGTCTTTGGTAACAAGGAAAAGTAATTATCTTGAGTCTGGATGTTTAAAAGCTAAAGACCAAGTCAAAAACCTTGGTGTTCTGATTGACTCAGATCTTACATTCAGCATCAGATCAAATTTATCACAAAAACAGCTTCTACCACCTAAAGAACATCTCCAGAGTGAAAGGTTTAATGACTCAGAAAGATCAGGAGAAACTGGTCCATGCTTTTATCTCCAGCAGACTGGACTATTGTAATGGTCTTCATCAAACATCTACAGCTGGTTCAGAACGCTGCAGCTCAGGTCTGAACCAGAACAAAGAGGTCAGAACACATTACTCCAGTTTTAAAGTCTTTACACTGGCTCCCAGTCAGCCTCAGAATAGACTTTAAAGTTCTGCTGCTGGTTATAAATCTGTGAATGGGTTTGGTCCAGAATACATCAGTGAGATGTTAGTCAGGTATGAACCCAGCAGGTCTCTCAGATCTATGGACACAGGTCAGATAGTGGAGCCCAGAGCTCACAGTAAACATGGTGATGCTGCTTTTAGTTGTTATGCTGCAAAGAAGTGGAACAAACTGCAGCAGAGCTGAAGTCAGCATCACATGTGAACATTTTTAAATCAAAGTTAAAAGAAATTTTTTCTCTACTGCGTATGATTGAGAGAGAGATTTTTGGTCATGTTGTTGATGTAATGTGTTTGTTGATGATTTTAATTGATTTTACTGATGATTTTAAATGTTCTTGTTGATTTTAAACAATTGAATGTTTTATCATGTAAAGCACATTGAGTTGCCTTGTGTATGAAATGCGCTATACAAATAAATTTGCCTTGCGTTTATTTATTTACTAACACAGGTAATGCCATTGATACAACAGGGACTAATTCTGAAAAAGGGCTGGTAGACACACACGCACGCGCACGCGCACGCACACGCACACGCACACGCACACGCACACGCACACGCACACGCACACGCACACACACACACACACACACACACACACACACACACACACACACACACACACACAACTAACACCAATTACACTTGTAGGTAAATAATCTTTCTTATTGTCACATAAGACATATCAATCAACAATATTTGATGGTGTGGTGTACAGTATAAAACCTTGTATCCATGGCAACCTGTGAAAACAAACCTGTGATTCTTGATAAATCAAAACATGAACAATGGGTAAATTATGACGCTAATGTTCTTACAGCTAAATACAATAAATATTTCAGAACATCATATCTGAAAGTGGAAGGTCTCTTTATTTCCATTTTGTAACACAATCCAATATGTAAAAGTACATAGAAAATAAAATAAAGACAGGAAACCACAGATTAATCATATCAAATGTGATAAATCGTTCCTGTAAATACACTTAAGTTTAAAATCAGCACAATTACATTTTTATTTAGCAGAAAGTAGATCTGTATGAGAAAATTAACTTATCAATAATTTCTCATAGCAATCATTGAAAATTCCCTGTTTAATAGTTGCCCTGATAAATGATTGATTATTGTGCAGAAATATTTCTAAAACAATTAAAACAGTATTAAAACTTAATTAAAAACTATCTCATATAAAACCATGAAAATAAGCATTTTTATAAAATATTAAAACCAAACCCTGAAAATAGAATTTAAAAGGTTATAAACAAGGTTGCCAATTCCAATAGAAGTACTAATATTACATTTTTTTAATGTTAATATCCTTGGGTTGTTTTTCAAAAACCGGTGTTAGCCACTTTTTGCTAGCTAAACCATGTTCCAAAAAAAAGAGTGTTTTAAAAAAAAATGACTATAAAATTTGAAGATTGTCAGGAAAACTACATTGAGGAATATACATTTTTTTTTTTTTTTTTTTTTATTTTCCTAGTGTATTTTATGCTAGTTACGATAAAATATTGTCATGAAAATGTTAGCCAGATGGTGCTGACGAAAAAGCTGATGATCCTGATTAAAGTGGATAAAACACAAAGGTTTAAAAAGTTATTTCTCAAATGTTGGAAAACTAACTCAGGGCTAGGAAATATGAATTCAAAAAAGTTTTATTTTTTTTTTAGGATAGAATTAGACGTAAAATGTTAGCCACGTGATGCAATCAAAAAAGTTGATGTTTCAGATAAAAGCATGTAAAACAAAAAAAATGAAAAAGGTTATTTATTTTTTAGAAGATTGAAAACTAATCTATATTGAGTACTTGAGTCATTTTTAATTTATTTTGGGGTTTTTAAGACAAATGATTGACGGTTTCTGTTAGCCACGTGATGCTAGCTAAATGTGCCTGATGAAAATAGGCAAAAACAAGTTAAAAAGGTTTTCTTCTACGACGACCAGAAGCTTAAGAACTTTGAGCCTTAAAAAGGATGTAAAAATATATTTTAAATGTAATATATTTTCTAGGATACAAGTAAACAGATTAATGGTTAGCCACGTAATGCTAACAAATAGCTAATTTTCCAAACGAAAGTGTGAAGAAAATCTAAGGTTAATCATCGTAATGATTTCTATAATCATAAGTTAAAATTCCATCAACCTTCATTAAGTCGACACACCAAGTTAAATAAAGTCACACACACACAATATATAAATAAATATAAAGTGATGACAAAGCAGGAAAACTCTTTTTGACATAAAAATGTCACTGCACACTAGCAAAGAGGCTGATAAAGTTACAATTATTTTAGAGTTAAAACAAACCATTTCAAGCAGTAAAAGGTGGAGATTTTTACACAGAAATTATGATAAAGTCGCTCAGACTTAATTAGAAGTAAAATATTATTTTTTTCAAAGTCCTCAACATGTTCCTTAGCAGGTGGATGGTAACATAGCATGATACAATTACACTTTTAATATCTTTTATTATTTTAGCGTTATTTAAACAGTGTAAACAGTGCTATTTAAAATAATGACGAAATATGTTTGTTAATCTTTATTTCTATTAAGAACACGGTACGAAAACGTGCTAAAAATAGATTTTTGATATTAAAAACAAGAGGACATTTTTCATTGCTTTTTGTTTACGAGATTAAAAAACGTACTAAAATTTTAGACATTATCGTCCGGTCTTTCAAAACACAGACTTGTTTTCTCCCGTGGTGAGCATCTGCGTGGTGTCTTTTGTTCAGACAATCTCATATTACGCAGATGCTTTATTTTATTAGGTCTTTAAACGCCTGAAGCCGCAGGCCTGAGTAAATTTATGACAAAAGCCTTTTGTCATTATTGTTGTTCACTCACACACACCATTAATCACATTAATCAGCACTATTTGAGATTTCTGTCATGTTTTGGGAACCATTGCTGTTGTCCAAAGACATTTAAAGTCGACTTAAAAGGAAATAACTTTTCATCCTTAGGGATGACCTGATTACCAGCCAATGGTTAATAAAGATCTCTGAAAACTAGAAAACTGTTAAGGATAAAAATGGATAAAATGTGACTAAAACCAATAGTTTTAAAGTCTTACAACAAGAACTAAGATTAAATCTATAATGGAGGCCAACATTTACGCTGCTTTAAAGGAAGATGTTTGAAAACCAAACTAGAATGGTTAAAGGTCATTTCTAGGTTTTAGTGGAGAAATGGTCAAAGACTCTGAGTTTGCCTCGTCTTTCTTAGCGTGAGGGCTAAAATACGGTAAGATCTCACCACTGAATGATCCCTCAGTGAAGGAGTAGATGTGAGACGCTGCTCCAACGTTATAAAAAGACACGAGACCTTCCTCGTAGTCCACAAACATCCCCACCTTTTCAGGTTTCTCACTCAAAAGGAGACGCAGCGGCGGTGCCTTCAGAGCAGAAAACTTCTTGTCATCATAATGCGCAACAACCCAATACCCACTCTCTGGATTCAGGTTTAGATTCCCTTGCCGATTGGCATCCACCCTTGCTACCCCCAGTTCCCACCCCGTTTTATTGCTGACCTCCACCTCCAAGTAAGACTTTCCAGATTTTATACCTTTATCCCCCAAGATGCTACCAAATTTATCGAATCTCTGTGGAGATTTCTCCACTTCCTGGTTTTCTCCTCCATCTGCCACAGTTTTGCAATCCTCAGAGACTTTAAGGCGCCTGTGTGCTGTGGTTGGATCCAGCTTTATGTCCACTGTGAAGCACAAACCACAAAATTTGGCTGAGAGACAATTAGGAGACATTTAAGATCATGGACTTTGTGGTAACGTACCAGGAAACTTTGAGACTCGCCAAATTTCTGCAAATTAAAATAATTTGGATCAGAAAAGTGGAGTTTGTTTGCATTAAATCCTTGTGAGGTAGATTCTTACCTATAGGGGTCAGTTTCTCCACCTCTAGTTGGATGTTTTCCATCATTTGGGTCGTGATGGTTCTCATGCTGCCAAAAAGCAGGTCTGTGTCCAGTTTGACGTCTGTCCAGTCTGTGAGGTTAGGATTCACTTGATCAGACGAGTACGTCTGAGAAAGACAAAGAATTTAAAATTTTACCAATTCTAACCAAAGTTTGATGTGCATTAAAAAATCTGTTCAATGCAAAATAAATTGTAGATAGTGTAGAATACTTTGACATTAACCTTAGACCTTGATACCATTACCATCTTTACTATTGACATCTAGATTAGTCTCTCTGGAACTGGCAGCCTTACTGCAGAAAAGTCTTTATATTTGCAGAATATATTTTACGTTCTATTAATTCAAAAACAACAGCAATAGTGTGATTATCTTCTTGCTAATGTATCATTTTGCAGATCACAGAACTAGAGAACAGAACAGAGACCATTATCTGATGTGTTGCCAGTTTTTTGCATGATGATATTTTCCTATTTTCTGTATGACTGTTGTGGAGAGAGAAGGCAGGGATGGTGGTTCAAGAGAATATCTCTGATGGATGATAATACACAGGTGTGCCAGGCTGTTTATTCATTCTATCTGCTTATATACGTGTTTGCAGTGAGTGATTGGAACAGAACGCCAGTGAAATTGGATATTATGGCTGACCACGCCCCGGATCAAACTCCTAGCTCTTCATACCCAACTAGCACACTGGCTTTATGAGCATAAATAACTTGTGTTAATAAATGTGGGTGTGGAAAATAAACAGAATATGACTACGTCTACTGAGTCTTAGTCATCAGAACCAATGAGTCCAATAAAGAGACTTTGATAAAGTTACGTAGAAGAAGAGTATCGTCTACAGACAAGCTAACCAACATGGTGCTAGCTCTTTTTTTTTTTTAAATTGTTATCTGATCAAAACAGAAGGGATCCAACCTATGTCTAAAAATCAACTATGAGCAAAGCTAAAGGGACGTTTAGCCCAAAGCTACGTTCTCACCATGAGGAAAATGACAGAATCCTCAATGTCAGAAATGTTCTCTAACTCAGAGATAGTCTGATGGATTTGATCGACTTCTGTTCTCAGATTGTATTGAAGTGTTTTTGTCTCTTGTTCCAAACTCCTTTTCTTCTCCAACATTGGCTGAAGGACTTTGTCCATGGTTTTCTTCACCACAGTCATCATGTTGTTGAAGACCTTTTTAATTTCTTGGATCTCACCATTCAGCTCCTCCTGGAAACGTTTGGTAGAGACATTACTGATGCATGATGGGAAAGCATGGGACCAACATCCACTACATTTGTAAGAGAACTAACATATTATAATAAAGAAACATACATACTGTATGAACAGCTTGTGTAAGCACATATCTGATCATCATTTTGTGATATTATCAGACATTCCTAGTCCTTTACATTGGTTTGTGTTCAAACTTTATCTTTAACATCCATGACCTGGTTGTTTTCTATCTTAACTTACCTTACAGCTGTGCAGATCATGAGAAAATTCCTCTCTTTTATTTTCTCGGTGGGTGATTTCATTTTTCCAGTTGGCCAACACTTCATTTATTTGGGTCTGGAGCAGAGAAAAGTAGATTATGAACATAATAAACATGTTTAAATGTAATTAATGATGTTTCATTATATTGGTTTATCAATATCTTGGTAAATTCTCTAACAGGTCACAAATTTTAAAAAAAATTACATTGCCTCTGACACAGAGAGAGTCCTTTAGAGCAGTATGGAAAAATATAAAGATTTATAAAAAATGTGGTGCAGTAGGTGATTGATTAAAAAAAATCTGAAACAGAAAAAATGAAAAGGTACAAAAGTTAAATATTATACGATAATTAATACAAATAAATTAAGAAAAGGTAGGTGCCCTTGAGCAAGGCACTGAACCCCAACATGGCTCCGTTCATTGTAAAGCGACTTTGAGTACCCAGAAAAGCACTAAATAAAATTATTAATAATAATAATAATAATAATAATAATAATAATAATAATAATAGATCTAAATAATGATAATTAAAATGAATTTCAAAACATACAATAGTAAATGTATTTTCCTAAATATGTGAGGTCATACGTATTTTTTTTCAACATGTTAATGATTTTATGATAAGAATAGCTTTAAAATACAACACTTCACCTTTTTCTTCTTTGCTTCCTCCTCGATGAAGACGATGTCCTCAGAGATGCTCACACAGCGGACACACATACAGACCTGCTGGTTAGTGTTGTAGAACACCAAAGGATGGCCATGTTTCTGACAGGCTCTCTGATCCAAGTCTGTCACGGGGGTCACCAGCTCGTGGCACTGCAGCCTCTGGAAGAACCTGATCATCTCACACAGGACAACGTTCACCTCGGGCACTCTCTCCACGGGGGTCTGGCACTCTGGACACTGGTTGCCAGATTGGTTAACGAAGCATGTCTTGCAGAAAAAGTGGCCACATGTGAACAGCTGTGTACAGATGGAGCAGGTCAGCTTGTCCTTCAGAGAGACGAGCAGATCATTGAGTTCAAGGTTGGAGGCCATTTTATCTTCTTTAGAGGCTGTGAAAGTATATTTAATTCAGTGAGAGTAGCTACAATACCTGTGGTAAAGCTGAAGTACTGACTCAACTTATTTTCTAAGGCAAAAGTCAATAGCGGTGAGAGGAGACAAGACTAAACGAGATGAGGTAAGATGAAAAGAGAGGAGACAAGATGAGACGTGGCAAGGTGAAATGCAGTGAGTCAAGACAAACTTAGATGAAATAATTACAAGATTAGATGAGAACAAGATGATATGAGATCATGAAAAGTCGGATTAAGCAAGATAAGAAAAGTCCAGAGAAAACTCAATGAGATGAGAAAAGGTGAAGTTCAACATAATCTCTAATATTGCATTTTTTATCTTATCGTATCTGATCTTTTCTGACAAGTTGACATTAGTTCTCATTAAAACCAGAAGTGACAGACATCTCTTCATCGCCAAAATATCAGAGTATTATATACCAAATGTTATAAATGTATTTATATTTACATGTACCCCTCAGTGAAAATGGGTAAAAATGCAGAAGAATTTCACTACGGTGATGAATAAACTATACATTAGTATTATTAGTAGTAGTATGAACAGTTTGTATTGTTAAAAGCATGTATAAATTGTAACTGTGCTTCGCAAAATAAATATTAATATTAAATTTACTCAGATAGCCAATGTCAACAATGTGACGATTCATCATGAGACATTGTTTGTCCAGTGTCAAGTTTCAGCTTTGAATAAACAAGGTCATCTAAAAAAAAGACAAAAAGAAAGAAAGAAAGAAAGAAAGAAAGAAAGAAAGAAAGAAAGAAAGAAAGAAAGAAAGAAAGAAAGGATTAAAAAAATCAAAGGGATAAGAGAAAGCAAGTTAACACAAGATAAGACAAAATTAGCCTAAAATTAAAACATTTAAAAGAACAATTGCATTTATTTTTTTTTAACAAACTATAAAAATGTACCAATATTAACATGAATAACAACAACAACAGAATGGATGACAGTAATAAGTTTACAGTGATAATGTAATGATATTCTTACCTTTCAGTGATGATGAACCGTCTACTGTGTTGGAGGTTGTTCTTCCTTTTCACCTTTATCCCTCTGATCAGTTTCAATTTGGTTTAAAGGCTCCGCCTCTACCATTTATGTAAAACAGAATTTAAAACCACACCCACTGCCTTACCAACACGCCTCAGGCAAGACATGTATGTACGTCCCTTTCCTCTCAAAATAGTGGTATAGATCAGTGGTTCTCAAACTACCCCATTTCTCATATTTATGAACCTAAGTAAGTTCCCCTTTGTTTCTACAACATTTTTCTTAGAAAACTATTTTAAAACAACTCTAGATCATAATGATGGAGTGATAACACACGTTTGTTTATTTATTTTTTCTACTGTATTTTAGTTGAACTAAGAGAAAAAAAAGAAGAAAGAAAAAAGGTTCTGTGCTCACCAGTAATTTGTGATATAAAAATGGGGTCACATTCAAACAACCACTGGGATTAGAGAAGACACGATAAACACCACTATAGATCATAATGATGGAATGAACGAGTGATAACACACATTTTAAAGAAATGTTTAAAGATTTTGTAAATACATGGAAAGAAACAGTGTTTAGTGCAGTGGTTCCTGACCTTTTTTGGATCGTGACCACATTTTATTATCAAGAACTTCTGCCGACCGCAAATAACTAGTTTTTGATCATGTTTGAGATTTTTTTTTATTACTGCATTTTAGTTGAACTAGATTTATATTTCATAAAGTGAAAGTATAGAAAGTTGTTACAGAAGAGGATCAGGGCCACTGAAAAAACAACAACAAAACAAAAAAAAACACTGAAAGAATAATAAAAAATGTTTTTAAAATAAACAGAGCCAGTAGTGATGAACTGGTTCAGCTCTTTAACTTTTCTAGAAATTATACTTAGTCAGCAGTGTACGCTGCGGGCGGAATCTGCTACTACTTTCTTTCTGGCCGCCTTCTACTCCTAAACATGTTTATAAATTATTTCTTACCCCTTTAGCACCGAAAGAATATCTGTAATATTACGTGAATATCTGTAAAAGTCACGTTTTTCTATTAGCTCTGTCTGCTAGTGCATAGCATCTCTTCTTCACTGCAAGAATTTCTGCATGCCAACCGACCACTGGGTTACCAGCGCCCTCTGCTGGTCCAAACAAATATCTGACGTAAATCAGTGAAATGACAGTGAAATTTTTTTTTTAATGTCCAATTGTTAAGGCACAAAATACATTTTCAGTTGTACTTTTAAAAGAAAAAAAACTATTATGCAGTTTTTCATTGTTTACTATAGAACCAGAATTTAAATTAATAGGCTTCTTCTTCATTTGTATTATTCCTTTATTTATTTCATTTAAGATTTATTACTAGTTAAATTGCATTGTTTTGAATAGTTTATCAAGGGATTCTTTTGACAATGAATAATAAAAGGAAAATAATACAGTATTTTCTAGTTTTTTTCTCCAAGAAAAAAAAGGAATATTTTTCAGTCATCATTTGACTACAGTCCTATTTTGTAAAATAAATCGTGAGAGAATCGTATCGTGAACCAAGTATCGGGAATCGTATCGTATCGGGAGTCGAGTGAATCGTTACATCTCTAATATCCACTGTTATCCAGGACGTTTATTATTATTTGTGTGTAGTATATAGTCATCTTAAAGTTGTAAATCCTTGTTTTAATCAGAAATAAAATGAAGTAAAAAGTGACAAAAAAAATGTTGGGAAAGGTTGGTGAAATGGGATTTTAAAAACCACAGAAATTGGTTAAAAGTTGCAATTTAGAGTGGGTAAAAATTGACAGAAAAAGTAGAAAAAAAAAAAAAAGGGTTCAAGGCCTAAAAGTGGTAGAATAAAATAGGAACAATTAGTTTAAACTGGCAAATAATGGGTATGACAAATGGTGAATATGGTTAAATTGGCAAAAATAAGCATGAAATATGGTGGAAAGTTATTTATCAAATTTTTCCCAGGAAGAATTCTCATCAAAGAAATATCTGACATTTCCCCTTCCTAAATCCCTCACACACTAAAGAAAAAAACAAACAAGAAAAAATCTCACCACTGCGCTAAAAAAAAACAACTTAAAGGGACAATCCCTCAATTCATGTTACGGCCTAGCCTCGGCCTAGTTACTGGAGCGTAACATGAAGGTGTGCCACCTTCCCTGCAGATCTTAAGCAGACACACGAACACGAATCTACAATTTGCAATTATTTCTTTAATATTTACATACGTGAAGAATAAAGATCAACTGAAGGAGGAGCTGTAGACCAAACAAACCAATACGGCCCTCAGGATGTTTCTGACAAACAAATTGTCCCACTATTTCCATACTGATCCTGGTTGAGACACAATGAAGGATGGCACTGGTACACACCTCTCTCTGCCCAGCGGGGCACATGTAGCGTTATCTCTTCTATTCACTGGTCAGTACACAGAGGCTTGACCAATCCTGAAGGAACCCGTCTCATGATAAGTTCCAGCTCATCAGGGATGCAATCCAGGATGATTGGATGGACAAGCTGTACACACACACACACACACGCAAGTGACAATAATGGGTCAGCATATGCCAGACAACTGGTGGAAATGGTGCCAAACATTTCCTGAGTCTGATCCTGAGGAGGACAGTTAGTTCTAAAACAACAGATGACAATGATTTCGAACAAAGCAGATAATCAACTTGTGAAGACAGCCTTCAAGCACAGTCTGAAGCAGTGACTCCAAACCAGCTAGATTAACAAGCGCTCAGAATAATTACTGTATGAATAAACCATATGTATACTACCTTCTTTCATTAACAAAATATATTCAACCAATCAATCTTTAGACATCAAAGGAACTTAATACAATGAAAACAGCCCAAAATGCATTACAAAAGCTTTTTAAAAATAAATCTAACCCCTTTGATAATCCTATACACCACTCCTAATCACAGGTTAAAATAAAGACAGTGTCACATATAACATATACTTTCAAATAATGAACTCCATAATGATAATATAAGCTAAACCTAATTATATAACAATCTGCGATGCCAATTAGTGTTCTACAGGTATAGAATGGTCACTAGGGATGGGCGATATGGACTAAAAACAAATTATCTTGATAATTTCTGGTATTTATCACGATAAACACCACCATAAATAAAAAAAATTATAAATAAATAAAATAATTCCCAACTGAAAGTGTAAACAGATTCCTTACAAACACAAATAAATCTGAATACATCAACAATAGACTGCTGACTCAGAGTTCATGAGCTGATATTTTATGGAATATATTAGTGCATCACTATTAGTATTACTGTATGTAATTCATTTATTTCCTCACTTAAAATTAAACTATTTTCTAAAAAAAAAAAAAACACATGAAAAGCAAAAATAACTCAAGTGTTTTTACTGTTGCTGAATCTTATTTCATTTATCTTATGAGTTACATAAAGTTATGGTTGATAAATAACTGAGATTTCCTATAATTAAACCAGATCAAGCTGATGATGTAATCATTCACTATATTTAGGTGTAATAATAACAATAGTTACATTAGTCTAATGGAACCAGCTTTGTCTGTGAACACGTGAAATATAATTAAAAAATGTTTGGACAGATGAATAGTGACATTATTATTTATGCTCATTTTTATTTCACACAATGTGTGACATGTTTAGCTTTTATCCTTCCATATAAGTGTTAAATCTGACCATAAAACAAATCGGTGGCTTTATGACAGTAAAACGTGTACTTTTTACTTGGTCTATTCTTTATATGGAGTGGTTAGCATTAGCTCTTAGTCCTGTCTCTGTGTCGTGAGTTAGCTTAGCATAGTTAGCTTCAGTTGAGTTTCCAGTCCATAATCGTTGCTGCGGGTTCATCTCTCTCCCCGTGTTTGTGGAACTTTGGGTGGATCTGACGGAGGAACTTGGACTGGTTCACTTTGTTGAATGGTTTTCTGGTTTTAACCAAGTAGAGATCAATGATGTATCGCAGCTCTGCAGCTTCAGGTAGCCGTGACGTAGTCTGTGGGTGTGTGAGGGTTGAGGGGCGGAAGCGGCGGTGGTGCACACCGCTGCTGCGGAGGCTTCGCTACGGAGCTTCCGTGAACAGCGTTCCGTGAACAGCGTTCTGTGAACAGCATTCCGTGAACAGCGTTCCGTGAACAGCGTTCCATGAACAGCGTTCCGCTCCAGAGAATAATAAGGTGACATCAAACAGGGGCAGTTTTGGCCTGTGGAACAAGGTTTTTAGGGGCATTCTTGGCTAAATTGAGGGACAAATGACCCGTGACCCTCGCTAATTTCCGACATGGGAATTCATCGTTTATATAGTGGGATGACATATTCTTATCAGTGAGAATATTTTTGAAGATAAATCATAAACGATAAAATATCGCACATTCCTAATGGTCACTGGAAATAATGAAACAATGTAGAAAGCAGTAAGAGCATTAGAATTAGTTGTAGAACATTATATTTAAACAATCTAAAGTAGAGAAAACTATACTTTATGATAAAACCGATTAGATTTTCCAATCAAGATGTTTCCTACAAGTTATATTTACAAGAAGTACAGACAAGTTGTTTTTTCTCAAATCTAGTTTCTTCAGCTAATGTTTGTACTGGGTGCTGACAGGTGCCAGCATACACTATCTATGCAGATATGATGACGTGTAATGCTTTTTTAACAATTAAAACAGTAATGAAAAGTCACATTTTTGACCTAATGAACTGCTGGTTTCTCTTTGTTCTCAACTTCGGAGACAAACTTGAGGGTGTTTACACTATAAATGAGATTACTACAAATGTTATTCTTTTCTTTTTTCTACAAATCGTGTGACGTAACGACCACTGCGGCTGAGATAGTTGCGTGTCAACACCACGCTTATGCTGCGTTCACACCGAATGTCTCTTCTGCGGCAGCGGACGCATCTGCCACACGAAACGTACCACAGGGTCCACAGATTCAAAAAATGCCCCCAATACGCATCATACACACCATATGCGCGTGAAGCGAAGCTCCGCCCACCTGTGACACATCCAACTCGGTGAGTTTCACTGCCTGCTGAAGCGAGGAGCTGTACTCCTTTTTCTCCTCTCAGAAACATGACCGACCAGTGAAAAAAGCTGGTGTGATTAGCGGCTAATGCTATCCTAGCTCAGTGCTGACTTTCAAAGAGGAAAACTACAGAGAGAACTTTTACCTGCTACTACCACCTCCTCGCTGATTCTCCTCCATGCCAAATTCTTCCTAGTCCGGTTCTAAAGGCCATGTCCTACAGCTCCAAGTGGTCACACACAGTCTCTACTCCATGGTTGAATGGGTGAACAGACCGGTGTCCATGTTGGCGGCCTGATGTCATCGTCAAACAAAGACTCTGATTGGCTTTCGTCATGCGAAACGGCCGCAGGAGTTCAATATTTTCAGCTCCTGCGAATATGCGTAAAATCCGGAGCACGCTCGCACAGTCAACGCACTTGACGTGCGGATCGCACCGCATCGCCGCACAGGAAAGATTTTGCATCTGGGACACATCTAGCCATTGACTTTGTATGTAAACTGGACGTACCGACATTTTGTGACACATCCGGGGTAAACGCAGCATCATGCTGAACATAGTGCATGCCAACTGGCGGATGAAGAAAGAAGCCAATGCAGAGAGCAGTGGAAAAAGCCTGCTTGCATTGCTACAAAAGGCTGAAAGTTATACCTTATGCCATGTGGCTTCTGTTATTGTTTTTGTTGTCATTGTAGTGTTATTCTGGAGTCATTTTGTGTATTTTTGTATCTTTTTTTGGTGAAGTTTTGTGCATTTCTATTGTTATTTTGTGTATTTGAGAATGAGAATCCAGAAACTATAAGATGAAACAATAATCAGAAAGACTAATATGTAAGCACATCATTCATCTCTCTCTCTGGGCTGCAGCAGTCGATGACATAATTCAAGAAAGGATTTTGCAGGCATTTCTGAAAATTCTCCTTGTGCGCCATAATGCTTTTGTTTTGCTTACGTGGTGAAGATATGAGCGTTGTTCATGGATAAACATGCATGTTTACTTACCAGAATAGTACGTCTCATGTTTCCGCTCTAGCAAAGAGTGACACACAATACAAATGCTGGTTATATGTAGCTGGTTCATCTTCAACAAACACGTAGTTAAACAAACAATACTAAAAAAATAGTAAATTATATGTTATTATATACAGATATAAAGTGACAATAACAAACTTAAAACATTCCCTGCCGATTGATTAACATGGATGGCGATAGATGTGTCGTAGTTGATCACAGTTCATTTGTTTCGGTCATCAAAATGGATGCCGGAAGTCGTCTCAACTGTGATCAAGATGGATACCGGAAGTCGTCTCTCAACGGATGGTGCGCTAGCGCCCCCTCACACTCTGAGGTCATAAGCTGAATAGGTTTCACTTGTCGTACCGTCCAGAAGTGAAATAAAATTAAAATAAACATTTGGAAATTACCAAACTACACCAAAATAACATACACACACTTGGGGTATTTGGAAGCCTTTCAGGTCGAACTCACACCACGTCGGGGAGATATTTGCTCCACACACACGCGCGCACACACTTTTCTGTAAATGTGAAAAAACAAAAAAAAAGAAAAATGGGGGAAGGAACTAAGTAAACAAAAGAAGAAAAAAGGGGGGTAAAAAGAAAAGGAAAAAATGGGAAACACTGGGGAAAGTGAGAAAGTATGATTAGGATAAGAATTCCCACTGAAGTATACTTCCAAGTGAGAAAGCTATGGGGTACCAAGTGTAAAAATTTTGTATAAAAGTTTTAGCTAACACACACTCACTTTTCTCATATTTAGCACATTTTCCTACATTTAACCACATATATAGAGATAAAAAAGGATTAAATCTAAATTTTAAATCTAAATCTAAATGTTATATGTTATATCTACATGTTAAATCTAAATCTAAATGTTTAAATCTATATATTAAATTTAAATCTAAATGTTTTAATCTAAATAATATATGTTAAATCTAAATATTTAAATCTAAATCTAAATGTTATATATCATATCTAAATGCTTCATCTTATATCTAAATGTTAAATGTTAAATATAAATGTTAAATGTTAAATATAAATCTAAATGTTGAACTTAAATGTTTTGCACATATGCTAATTGACCCCGCCCCTTGTAACCTCAACTAATACACAAGCAGAGACACACACAGCCGATCCCACCCACCTTTTTACCCGTCACCGATGCTTGCCTGGGTGATATCCATGGCTGGTACTCTCCGTATCGAGATCAAGCGTGCGGTCATGGCAGGTGGACGAGCTGCCCTTCACAATACACTCCCGCAACACAACAGTGCAACACAGTTATTAAAATGTATTTTAATGCTGTAGTTTGTCGATGTGTGTTAATTTGATGTGACATGCTGAGATCTCATGGTATTCATGTGGTTACGGTAGCTGAATAGATAAGGACGTGCGCTAGAAAGCGTAAGGTCTTGGGATTGAACCCACCATAGGCCATCTTTCTAGTTTTGTCTTTTTGGGGATGTCTAGAAAGTTGTAAAAATGTTCATTCAGTATGAGTAGTATATGTAGTATGACATTTACAACAGTTATCTTAAACTACTTTTCCTTTCACATAGAAATACATTCACATCGGTTCCACTGAACAGGTTAGAGTCCCAGGATAGAATTGTTCAGGACGATTACGATGTCTCATCTTCGTTCAGGCAGTTCGTAGAAAAGCCTGTAGGAAGCAGACGGTGATCAGATGATGACAGACGAAGCTTCAGTGAATGAATCTGAAGTAAGCGTAGTGAGAACCTGTAAGAAGCGTAGGTCGTCCTCGATGTGTGAAAGCAGCTCCAGCTCGGAGCGCTTCCTCTTCAGCTCCAGGATTTCTCCCTCCAGCGTTCTGAGCGCTTCCTCTTCCTCCTGACGATGGTTTCCACTCACGGCCACTGAGAGCTGGTCTTTCTCCACCTCACACAGTCGCTCCTGGATGTTCTGCTGCAGTTTGAGGAGACGTCGCTTTAGTTTGTCCTGTGGAGAAACCACAGGTGAGATTACCAATCGTTAAAGGACAGAAGTCCGTTAGCGTAGCTGGGTTTCCATTACAAATTTTCACAAAACAAAAGCAATATTTCTAAATTCGCAGACGCCAACAGATGGCCAGTGATGTTGTGGGGATTAAACTGGACTCTCTGACAGTGGTGATAGAGAGGAGGAGCCTGTCCAAGGCTGATTTATGCTTTTCACTTACGTCATCCATTTCTCAGTTACTGTGATAGTGTGTAACCTGACTCCAATAACTAATACAGACATAAAGTGTGGTTAGCGTTATAATCTTCTCAACATGTTAGTCAACAACATCACAATGTTACAAATGACATCTCAAGTAATTCAGAAAGTGAGTTTTTTACTGTTTACACAAATATTTCAATAATGCCATATATGGCATTGACCTTGACCATTCCAAGGAAAGGAGTGAGTAGTTGCAGAAGCTGCGAGTGGAAAATTACAACAGAATGTTGAAACAGGACATGTAACATTGGTTTTTAGCAATGATTATATAGTTAGATCAACTCCCAGTTGATTATTTAGAACCTTCACTATCTTACTTTTTTTTTTACTGCTGTAATGTGTGTGTATCTAATCCTTATTTTAAACAGTCTTTTATACTTAATTATACACTTATTTAATGTTTATTCTTTCTTTCATTTTTGTTTAACGTTCAGTCTTTTATTTGTGATTTTTTCTTGAGCAGCTGTAACGAAAGCAATTTCCCCCTGGGAGAAATAAAGGAATTCTGATTCTGATAAAAAATAATAATAATAATAATGAATTGTTATTTCTTAAAGAGGATAATGATGATTATTGACATTAACTTCAAATAAAATTATGATAAACTAATTTGTTAACCAACTTCACCTCCTGCAACATCTACAGACCATCAACTTTCCTTTCACCTGTGGTAAACCTTACATTTTAAATCTCTGGAAGGATAACTAAACTAACAAAAAGACTATTCTGGAAGAAAATAGAGATTTCAGAATCAGAATCAGAATCAGAAATGTTTTATTTGCCATGTACAGTTTTGAGGACAGTACAAGGAATTTGACTTGGTGGTTGGTGCACAAAACAAGCAACAAAAAGAAATAAAAGAAATAAAAACAACTAAAAACAACACAACAAAGAACAACCCAGCAACAATAATAATAATAATAATGATAAATATAAAGGATGAGGGATAAATAAAGGATAGATAGAGAATAAAGGATAAATAGGATAAATATAAATATATATATACAGTGCAGCAGGTATCAAGCTGGTGGAGGTGGTGATCGGGTGGGGGGGGGGGGGGGGGGTTCAGTGGGTGACTTGGGGTGTGTTCATGTGGATGGTGGCAGAGGGAAAGAAGCTGTTTTTGTGTCTGGAGGTTCTGGTCCTGATGGACCGAAACCTCCTACCAGAAGGGAGAGATTGAAACAGTTTATGACCGGGGTGGGAGGGGTCGGCCACAATCTTTCCTGCACGCCTCAAAATCCTGGAGGCGTACAGGTCCTGGAGGGAGGGCAGATTGCAGCCGATGACCTTCTCTGCAGAGTGGATGATACGCTGCAGTCTGGCCTTGTCCTTGGCCGTAGCTGCAGCGTACCAGATGGTGATGGAGGAGCAGAGGATGGACTGGATGATGGATCTGTAGAAGTTCACCATCATCTTTGTTGGCAGACTGAACTTCCTCAGCTGCCGCAGAAAGTACATCCTCTGCTGAGCTTTTTTGATAAGGGAGCTGATGTTCAGCTCCCACTTGAGGTCCTGAGTGATGATGGTCCCCAGGAAGCAGAAGTACTCTACAGAGCTCACTGTAGAGTCTCCCAGGGTGAGGGGGGTGAGGGGGGCTGGGTTCTTCCTGAAGTCTGCTATCATCTCCACTGTCTTTAAAGCATTGAGCTCCAGGTTGTTCTGGCTGCACCAGGACACCAGCCGGTCTGTCTCCCACCTGTAGTCGGACTCGTCTCCATCAGCGATGAGACCGATGATGGTCGTGTCGTCTGCAAACTTCAGGAGTTTGACCGACTGGTGAGAGGAGGTGCAGCTGTTGGTGTACAGGGAGAAGAGCAGAGGAGAAAGAACACAGCCCTGAGGAGATCCAGTGCTGATGGTCCGGGGAGCAGAGATGGTTTTTCCCAGCTTCACGTGCTGCTTCCTGTCAGACAGGAAGTCTGTGATCCACCTGCAGGTGGAGTCTGGCACGTTCAGCTGGGAAAGCTTGTCCTGAAGGAGAGCTGGGATTATTGTATTAAAAGCAGAGCTTTAATTTAATTTAATTTATTTGTGTATGGAAATATTTATTTAACATGCTTAATATGCATACTTGATGTGTCGCAAGAAATTAGCATTTAGCATATGTTGACCAGGATTAACCAAGGAGCCTGTTTGTTTACCACAAACTGTTTACAGAATGCTGTCCCAGGAACTTTGAGGTGCATATCTAACCCCACTATACAGAGCCAAGAAGACTGGCTCTAACACTTTGAACTTTTCAGTACAAACTCTTTTTACGACTCCACACAGGGGGTAAAACCCCTGTCTTCTCCCCTTTCACAAACAGATACTTTTGGCACACTGTAAGATGACAAAACTTGTCCTATTGGTCCCTGACCACCTGTGGTGAACTGTCACACAAGGACACATGCCAGGCCTCCCCTAAGAGACTGGGTGGAGAAATACTAGTAATTTTCCAAACCAAATGAGAATAAAGAAACTGTTACTATGTTTGAAAAGTCACAAAAGAAAACATTATCGGAATGGTTCCTGCAGAAATTGAAATTGCAAATATTGTCTGTTCAATGCCACTCTTTTCAGGTGATTCTATCCATAACAGAATGCTATTTTTGACGTTTGATCATTTAAAAAGGGCTTAGAATACCAGAAAACATCACAAAAGTTAGTTTAGGGTATTTACTGCAACCATATACTAAATAAAAAGCATAACATGATTTTTGACTTTGAATTGAGTCGAATGCATGTTATTTGACGCCATAAAACATCCATTGGTTAAAAAGTAATTAATACTCTGAGTTGTTTTTGAGAAGCGTACTTTGTACTTTTACTTTAACACCAGTACTTTTACTTGTAATTGTGTACAATTTAAGCAATGTAACAGTATTTGTACTTGAATACAAATTTTTAGTACTCTTTCCACCTTTGCAAAAACTGGATCTTTATTAATTAACAATTATTGTCAAACTGTGCGTTGTTTGGTATATTTCTTTTGGAATAATTGCATGATATTATTGATCAAATTAAATAGTAAGAAAACAAATGGTGACAAAGGACAAATATCTAAATAAGACGAGATTATTATTATTATTATTATTATTATACATCAATTTTATATAGCGCTTTTCTGGGTACTCAAAGTCGCTTTACAATGAAGGGAGCAGTGTTGGGGTCGGTGCCTTGCTCAAGGGTACCTCGGCAGTGCTTGAGAAGTGCCCTGGCACCTCTCCAGCCACCAGAACAACTTCTGTTCTTTTAGTCCGTACTGGGACTTGAACAGGCCACCCTGCGGTTCCAAACCCATGTCCCTACGGACTAAGCCACTGCCGCCCCAAAAGTAGTAGAGATAAAAGATAAGAAACAGGTCTTACCTTCTTCTTGGCCGCTGCCCTGTTGATAGGAATAAGTCGGTGACCTCTGTGCTCCGTCTGAACACACGTGGCACACACACACGTCTGGTCCGTGCTGCAGAAGCGTTCTAGCATCTTCCCGTGCAGTCTGCAACGAGGCTCCTCCAGGTTCTTCACCACGCTGAGCAGACGGTGGCGCCCCAGGTCTCCGCTCTGGTAATGTGGCTCCAGGTGGTCTCCACAGTAGGAAGCCACACACACCAGGCAGGACATTGCTGCCGAACCACTGCAGAAGTCACAGGACACCTCCCCGGCCTTCGCACGTGCACTTTCCCTACGAGTCGGTGCCGTTTCCAGGCGTGGCCTCACGGGGAATACCGCTTTACAGAGAGGACACTGGCAGGACTCATGGATTCTCCAGTATTCACCAATACAACTCAGGCAGAAGCAGTGACCACAGGGGAGAGAGGCGGGGTGGGAGAACCTGTCCAGGCAGATGGAACACAGAGGACTGGCCAACGACATTTGGATCCTCTCTACCAGTCTGAAAAATACGGAAAAGTGAAAGAATACTTGTTTGGAATTTCACTTACAAGCTCTATCTAAATATGTTATAATACTAACTAGAGCTACAGAAAAACCAATGTATTTGGCATGAAGTAGTGTTGCTGATTCTTTCTTGTCCAACTCTTGACATTTTAGTCAAAGTTTTTAAATTTGGCCTATTTTGTTGAGTGACTGTCCTCTATGGGTTGAAACACTGCTATTATGATCGAATTTTCCTCTTGGCTGAGAATGATGGTTTGTGATATTTTGGTTAGCCCCGCCCCCCTTTAAAAATTAGCATCTGTCGACTCGCTAGTAGCTAGTAGGCTGCTGTCAGAGAGTGATGGGCGTGTCTTAGCTGTTCCAGGAGCCCCGCCCATAATCAAGAAATGCAAGTCAAAACATTTGAAATTTGTTACTCTTTGAAAGTTCTTGTAGAGCAGTCAGGAGGATGAAAATCGGCTCGTCCGTGACCGCCATTGATGCTTAAGTCGTAGAAAGTGGGACAAGCCAGTTAGTGATCCAATAGGAAGGAAGCTGATTTTGTTTGTGGTTTTAAAATCTTACATTGCATTTGAAACACTCTAGGGTTTGTTTACTCTGATAATTTGCCTCGTTTAGTTCATGTGAACGCGCAGACAAAATCTAGAGCTCTAAATCTCCGTGCAGAAACAAAGGCAGAGGTCGGCGCGCTCCGGGAAGACATTCTGCACAAGATGGACAGCCTGCGTAACGCACACGCACAGACGGCGAAAGAACAGAAAGAAATGGGCGGTGCACTCAGCGATGTAACGGACAGGTTGGTGATCTTGGAAAAAAACCACGACATGCTGACGAAGGATCACAAAAAGCTGCAGGAGAAGTGCACTGACCTCGAAAACAGAAGCCGTAGACAGAACCTCCGGGTGGTCGGTATCGCGGAAGGCATCGAGGCGGGAAACCCGAGTCGCTTTGTGGCGGAATTTTTCCCTGACGTGCTGGGAGCTGGAAGTTTTGACACACCGCTGCTGATTGACAGGGCACACCGGAGCCTGGCGCCGAAACCACGGGACGGAGAGAGACCACGGGCGCTTATTGTAAGGCTGCACTACTATGCAGATAAAGAAAAAATTCTGAAATTATCCAGAGAGAAGGGCCGTCTGATCTACAAAGGCTCTCCTGTGCACATATTCCCTGATATGAGCCCAGAAGTCGGCAAACAGCGAGCAGCGTTCAACCAGGTGAAGGCGGGGCTGCGCCAGGCAAAGATCCCATACAGTATGTACTACCCAGCAAAGCTGACATTCACCCTGGACAACATCAGGCACTCCTTCACCAATCCACAAGACGCAGACACGTTCATCAGGGCTAACATCACACACCCGCCTGAGGACATCTGAAGAACGGAGCCCCTCTGTGCCTACCTGAAACACCTGAGTAACTATAACTCTTTAAACAAAAAAAAAAAAAAAGAAAAACGATATTAAAGACGAATGTGTGGCCGCTCCACATTGCCTGTTTATCTGTTGTTATACTGGTTAAAATATTATTATTTGTTATATATTATACATCCTTGTTATTGTTAAATATACGGACAATTATTTAATACTAGTTTGACAGATATTATAAGTACATATTACTGTATTTCTATTCTAGTATTACACATGTTTAGTGCCTATAAGCCATTTCATTACTTTATCATTATTGAGGCAGAGCCATTTAATTTCTTATTAATATAATTATAATTTATATATATTATAGGTACATGTTACTGTATTTTTATTCTAGTACTACAAATGTTTAGTGCTTATATGTCACCTTATTACTTTATCACTATTGAGGCAGAGCCATTTCATTTTTTATTAATATCATTATATTGTATATATATTATAGGTGCATGTTACTCTATTTCTATTCTAGTATTACAAATGACTAGTGCTTATAAGTCACTTTATTTACTTTATCACAGCCATTTCATTTCTTATTAATATAATTTACGAACAAAGTTATCAGGGAGTAAAGTTAGGGCATGAAAGAAAAATGGTCTAGGGAAAACAAATAAGTACACTTAACATGGGAGCTTAGTGGTAAGTCAAGCGACAAATGTTAGAAAGCTTGTCCCCCGTTAGGGGAATTGTAGCAAGGGGTTCTGAAGGGAAAGTTTTGTTCCCGGTACAGGGTTTATTTTTTAATGTATTTTTTATTTTAGATATCACTGCAAAAATATGTTTTTCAAACTATATAATGGTGGATAATGGTTGATAAGATCAATAACTTTGATATATCTGGAAACCTGGTTCAGTTTGTCACATGGAACTGTAAAGGATTAAATGGAGCTATAAAACGCGGAAACGTATTGGCCCACCTCAAAAAACTAAAGACAGATATAGCATTCTTACAGGAAACACACCTAAGGGATAAAGATCACCATAGGTTACGTTGCAAATGGACAGGACAAATATTCCACTCTTCGTTTAACTTTAAAAATAGAGGCACCGCCATAATAATCAAAAACTCAATACCTTTCGCAATGTCTGAGGTTATAGCTGACCCGCAGGGGAGATTTGTGATTGTGACAGGTAAACTATACGGCTACCCAATTACTTTGGCTAATATCTACGCACCCAACGTTGACGATGAACATTTTGTATCAATGTTTTTGGCCAAACTGCCTAACATGAATTCTCACCGATTGATAATTGGTGGAGACTTCAATTTGGTCTTAGACCCCAACCTTGATAGATCGTCAAACAGATCTACAGCTTTATCTAAATCCGCAAGGAAAATCCATACGTTTCTTAATACATATAAATTGGCAGACCCATGGAGAACCCAATTTCCCAACGCACGTCAGTACTCTTACTTTTCATCAGTCCATCACACTTATTCCAGGATAGATCTATTTTTAATTGATAAAGAACTTTTGCCCCTGATGAAAACCTGTGATTATAAACCAATTGTAATATCTGACCATGGCCCACTAACACTGCAATTAGTATTTGGACATAAACATGCTTCAAAAGTATGGCGTTTCGATAATAACGTACTATCAGATAAAAAAATGGTTGATAAACTAAAAAACGAAATAAATATCTATATGTCATTTAATGACACACCTGACACTTCAAGATCTACATTATGGGAGGCATTGAAAGCTTACATACGTGGGCATATTATTTCTTATAAAAGTGCAATAAATAAACAACGTAGAGAGAGAGAAAGCAAAATAAGTGATGAGATTATGGCCATAGACCAACAGTATGCACTCAATCCCTCCCCAGAACTTCATAAAAAAAAGATAGCCCTCCAGACTGAACTTAATCTAATCTACTCTACAGAAACAGCCAAACTCCTAACTCAAACAAAACATAAATACTATGAACATGGGGAGAAAACTGGTAGAATTCTTGCACGCCAAATAAAAGAACAGGCTGCATCAAGAACAATAACAGAAATAAAAACTGACTCCGGTCAGACTACCATTGACCCAGAAGAAATAAATAATGTTTTTAAAATTTTTTACACTAAATTATATACCTCAGAATCCCTGGGAGATATGTCACTGATTGAAACTTTCTTTGAAAAATTAGATGTCCCTAAAATAGGGTTAAGCTACAAAGAATTATTAGATAAACCCATAACTACGTCAGAAATAGAACAGGCTATACAAAATATGCAAAATTCAAAAACCCCGGGCCCTGACGGTTACACCTCTGAATTTTATAAAATGTTTAAAAGTCAAATCTCTCCTCTTCTCCTTGACGTACTCAATGACGCACTTATTAAGGGTTGCCTACCACCAACCTTTTATTTAGCAAATATATCTTTAATACATAAAAAAGATAGGGACCCCCTGGACCCTGGGTCTTACAGACCAATAAGCCTGCTGAATGTAGATTACAAAATATTTGCAAAAATTTTGGCCACACGTCTGGAGGAAATTCTCCCAACTGTAATTTCACAAGATCAGACAGGATTTATCAAGGATAGGCAGCTATTTTTTAACATACGGAGACTACTTAACATTATTTACACACAGTCCACAAATAATGAACACCCTGAAATATTAATCTCCTTAGACGCGGAAAAAGCCTTTGACAGGGTTCAATGGGATTACCTCTTCTCAACCCTGTCTAAGTTTGGAATTGGCTCAAAATTCATCTCCCTAGTTAAATTATTGTATGCTCAGCCTCAGGCTTCCGTAAAAACGAATAATATCAATTCAAACTACTTTCCACTTGGTCGCTCTACAAGGCAGGGGTGTCCCCTTTCACCACTGCTATTTGCACTTGCCATTGAACCCCTCGCTATCTCTCTACGTACAGAGAAAGATTATAAAGGTATTGAGAGAGCAGGATCGGAGCACAAAGTAGCCTTATACGCAGACGATTTACTCTTGTTCATCTCTAACCCTGCGAAATCGATGCCTGGTATATTGTCAATTTTGGAAAACTTTGGCACAATATCCGGATACAAGATCAACTTCTCAAAGAGTACACTGTTCCCAATTAACTTAAAAGCCAAACAGAACATACATACTCTCAACTCCCTGCCATTTAAAATATCAGACCGATTTAAATATCTAGGGATAAATATTACTGAAAATCATCCTGACCTATTTAAACATAATTTTTTGAAGCTGTATGACCATACAATATGTAACTTTGACAAGTGGGCTAATCTTCCAATCTCCCTTGCGGGTCGAATTAATATTGTGAGAATGACTATTTTACCAAGATATTTATTTCTCTTTCAGTGTATCCCTATTTTTATTAACAAATCATTTTTTGACAAATTAGATGCAGCCATATCTAAATTTATCTGGAATAAGAAACCTCCAAGAATTAAAAAAACATTTCTACAGAGACCTAAAACATTTGGGGGTATGGGATTGCCTTGCTTTCGCCTCTATTACTGGTCTGGTAACATTCGCTCTATGTCTTTTTGGTTCCACACAGAGGGGGCTGAATGGGCTAAGATGGAAAATCTAAATGACTCCCCTTCCTCTTTAGCAGCAGTACTTTTTTCTACTCTGCCAACGCCAAAAATAAAGATGAAAAACCCAATTATTTCACACTCTATAAAAATTTGGTCCCAAATCCGGAAGCACTTTGGCTGGCAGAAATGTTCGCCACTAATGCCAATAATAAATAATCATTCATTCCCCCCCTCACTTTCCGATAAGTCGTTTCACAAATGGTATTTACAGGGTCTTCGGACAATCAATGACTTATATATCGACAACATTTTTGCCTCATTCCAGCAAATAAAAGAGAAATTTAATATCCCCAACACAGACCACTTTAGGTATTTACAAATCCGAAATTTTATTAAAAAGACATTTCCATCCTTCCCAAACAAACCTTTGGTTTCTCCAATGGACTCACTGTTATTGCCTGAACCACAGACTAAAAAGGCGATCTCTAAGATTCACGATAATTTAACACAAATGGACTGCACAACAACACTAGACCACCTAAGAGAGGCTTGGATGGAGGATCTGGGAGTGGAAATCACAGAGAATCAATGGAAAAGAGCACAAGAATTTGTCCACTCTTCTTCTGTATGTGCCAGACATGGACTGATACAGTTCAAAATTCTACACAGACTACACTTATCTAAGCTACGACTGTCAAAGATGTTCCCTACAGTCGATCCTCTGTGTGACAGATGTGGACAGGCCCCAGCTTCCTTGGCACATATGTTCTGGAACTGCCCGAGACTTTGTAACTACTGGGTTAATGTTTTTAAAACTTTATCTAGCGTTCTTAATATTCGACTCGAGCCAGACCCAGTGTTGGCTGTATTTGGGGTTAAAGCTACAACAACAATTTTATCAAAGAACCAATACAATGTGATACGCTATGTGACGCTGTTAGCCCGAAGGATGATATTACTAAATTGGAAGCAGAAAAACCCACCAGCACATCCAGCGCTACTTAGGGAGGTGATGAATCTGTTACAATTAGAAAAGATCAAATTCTCAGTCAGAGGTAACATATCAAAATTTCAGGAGATATGGCAACCCTTTATCGACTATTTTGAAAAATCCAAATTGTAAATGACAGTGATTCAAATTTTTTATTGTATTTTCTTCTATTATTTTTATTTTTTTTATTTATTTTTTTTTTTTTCTTTGGGGGGAGGGGGGTATACTTTGTACTTTTCATTGTTAAAAAAGAGAACAAAAAAGAAACATGCATATTTGTGTAAGAAATGTTGATGTGATGTAAATTTCAATAAACAGATGTTTGAAAAAAAAAAAATCTAGAGCAGATCAAATAGGCAAATTCTAGAACGATGGATTTTCCTGGTCTCGGAGCCTCTTCTAATTGAAGTCTAGAGCGATTAGGTTCACTGTGAACGCATTACGCATTCGGCACATGCAGGAAGTATCGGTGATGACGTAAAGCACACAGCATTGTGGGTGATCAGGAGAACCGGGTTTTAAAACCACAAAAAAGCATGACAACTTGTTGCTGCTCTGTTGTTGAATGTTGGTAAAGATCAAACGGAAAAGGAAGAAGTTTCTGAGCACTCTATAGCGCTGGCTTTGACCCATAGATGAGAGTGAGGTGTATTGACTGCGCCATATGATATTCATTTTATGCAATATACTTTTTCACTTAAAGTTAAGTATTGCTTTCGTCAGGCTGCCCGAACAAATGTTTTTACAATCAAACCCAGCAAGCTCTGCTGTTGGAATGTTTATTGCCTGTGAATAATGGAAGTTGCCTGTTCCCGTGTTTCTCTGTTGTTGCATGGGGGTTTACCACTGTAATAAACATTTGTTGCTTCCCTTCTTTGTCTTAAAGTTAAAGCTTTAAACTCCACCTGTTGGGTTTCAGGTTTCTCATCAGATCCATATATGTGTTTTTTTGGCTGTATGTTCCTCAGTGTAGTGTTTGGCTCTGCTGCACTCAGACTTTGCAATGGAGGTCTAACTCGGACACTCATCTTCAGTTTGTATTAATAAAATGTTATGTTTATATCAAGAAGGTGTCCGCTGAGTTTTCTTCACATCATCACATCAACATGTAGAAAAAGGGGAACCCACCACAAGAGCCTCTTCTTCAAGTTTCTGTTTCTCTGTCTAGAGAAGTCTCTACTCTAGTAATGTCACCTTCAACTGATTAGCTCATGGATCTGCACCAGAGGCTGATTCAGAAGTTTGTTTCTGAACACAAACCAAGCCAAACAAAGATGATAAAATTATTATGTGCCCATTGTGACCAAGTCTGGTATTAAACCGGTGTGAATGCAGCCTTAATCTCATTTAGTTGACTAAGACTAGACTGTAACTAAAATAGTTCTGATGACAAAATTTTGACTAAAACAAAATTTAATTTTAGTGAAAAGACTACGACTAAAACTAGATCAGAATTTGTTGTTAAAAATAACCAGTGATGGAGCGCCAGGAACGCGTTTAATTTTCTTAGATTATTCAGTGTGGAATCAAGGAAAGAGTTCAATCCTTCACTGGTCTTTTCTCCTGCTAGTTTTGCTTCTTCGTGGAGTTAACATCCAATCACGTTTTAGTCGTCATCTGTTGCCAGAATCACAAATGCTGTTCTGAGATGATTTTGAATGCTATTGGTTGATGAGAGAATGAGCCCACACTAATTTATACCTATTGCCTTGAAAAGATTGTGTGATACATATTGTACTGCTGTTCTAGGCGCAAATTTCCCGCACAGTTCTGCCGGCGCGACGTCAAATGACGCTAGTGTGCATTCTTGACGGCTTGGAAACAAACCACAAATAAATAAGAAATATAGCCGCAAGCGGCGATAAACGGCCCTCGCATTTGCCGCGCCGCCTTTGCCACGCTGCCATCGCTAAATTGCACCGCCTTCAGCAATCTGCGCCGCCTTTGCCGTGCCGCCTCAAGTTCATACAAAGACAAAATTTACAGTGAATTTTATACTATCAATGCGCTATTATTGATTTGTTTAGACAGAAATGTACTATTGAGATATAAACTTAGACATATTTATGATTTTTGTTGTTGTACTAACATCCAAGAACAATGCTGGAGTTGTACTAGTAGTAGTACTAGTAGTAATAGTAGCTCCAGGAGGAGTGTGTTAAAGTTTGACCAGATGATTTTCAAGATTTGGCCAATTTCCTATTAACACAAAATGGAGAGAATCTTGATACAAAATAACACGATAAAAAATAAAGCATGCGTGTCATTGGCTTTTTTGATCGAGAGGCCAAAACGGAATTTGTGAAAAATTCAAAACATTTTAGATTTTTTTTTTTCCTCTATTAAATGATCTTCACTCTAGAGGGCACTAACGAGCCAATTTTAGTATGTTATTTCTACATTGAGCTGGTTTAGGGTCGGGGGTTTAACAACTGATTCACATTTGGCATAAATCGGAGTTTGTATGTGCAAATGCAATCCATAATCATCACAACAAAAACAATATGAAAGTGTTAAAGTTAGAAGGTTGTGTACACACCTTTCTCCTGCTCGCTGTAATACTCATCTTCTCCTTATCTCCTGGTTGTGTTTGTGAAGGTGGAAACACTGCTGGGAACGTTCCTCTGGACTCTGGCTCTTCCTGGATGCCTGTAAATAATTTTACTCTCTGTGACGTGTGGACAATAAATATGTTTCATCATAACTTGATGCACCAATAAGGGTGATTTACTTACTGCACACCTTTAGAAAACCTGCATTCACATTCAAACATACTTAAAGATACACTGGAAAATCATATTTTTTTATGTTTTTTATTTTGCAACAAGCAAGACAAAGGAACAACAAGACAGGACGATACACAGACGGCTTGTGTGTGTTAACATAACGTAATGCAAATATTATAAAGATAATTTAAAAATATCTTTAAACCACAGCACTCAGAGAGCAGAAACCTTCGCAAGAGCCTAATATTGGCAGTTTTCTAGATCAGAGGTTCTCAACATTGGGGTCGGGACCCCATGGTTCTCAAGACACTGGTAGGGGTCACCAGATGCCTTCAAGAAACTAAGGATTTTTTTTTAACAATTTGAGCTCATTTTTGCTTATTTTTTAACCTACGCCAAACTTTCCATATTTTAACCTATTTTCATCACTTATTTGCCATATTTTTGCTCATTTTGATGCATTTTTGCAACATTACTCCCATTGTTGACACTTCTCCATCAAATTTTCTTTTAGGTACATTTTTTCCACTTTCAACACATTTTCAGCACTTATAAACCCTTTCCACCACTTTTCCACTTAATGTCACATATGTTGACCCATTATTGTCCCTTTTAACCTCTTTTCACCATATTTCATACTTATTTTTGCCATTTTAACCACATTTACGATTTGTCATCGTTTGCCATTTTTAAGTAACAGTTTCAATATTGACACTTTGAACCCTTTTTACCACTTTTTCTGTCAGTTTTTGGCCACTCTAATTTGCAACATTTAACCAATTTCTGTGGTTTTTTAAACCACATTTCACAACCTTTTCTACCATTTTTGGTCACTTTTAACCCATTCTGATTAAAACAAGGATGCGCACCAAAATTTAATGGAATCTTCCTTAGCCTAAGGCAGAGATATAACTCTATCACAGCAACAAAACATGAATTATAAGAATATAACAAGTAAAAACTAAATACAGTATAAATACAGTATATCATGTCAACTTCCTATAACTTGATAAATTGACCGTCATTCCATTCTAATTTAACGCTCTGCCCTAAACGTACAATATTGAAAGCAGATCTTTGGTTATTTAAGCATTAATACACTTTATATGAACTTATTCTGATAATATCTGAAAGTTTAAATGTTATCTATTCAACACTACCATCCTCAGCTGCTGCTGCTGCTGCTTCTTCTTCTTCTTCTACGGGCACAGTTTCGTGGTCTTTGTGGATCGTCTCTTTGCACCGTTGACAGGCAAACATCTTATCATCCTTGCAGAAAAAGCCAAGGACCCTGGTGGGCTGCCCGAGGTCCTCCACGGGGTCAATCAGACGGTGTCGCCTCAGGTTGGCCACCGCGCGGTGACGCACCAAGTGAGCCTCACAGAACGAAGTCACGCACACCAGGCACGACTTGGAGGCCATCGCGTTCTGGTCGAGGCACATGTGGCATCGCACTTGCACCGGGGAACACTCTTCTTCTTCTTCTTTCTTCATCTTGTTCTTCTTTTGGTGGGATTTCTCAGCGATGGCGGTGTCATTGGAGGCACCAGGCAGCGGCCTTTTGAATCTGTTATGACAGATCTGGCAACGGTCGGACGAGTTCTTCTCCTGGCAAGTTTTGCAGAACTTGTGGCCACAGGGTAGTTTGAACATTTGGTTGAGATTCTGAGAGACAGAAATGACGCCGCTCATCTCTGCCATGATGGAACTTTGGAAAACAAACCATAATCTTAAACTTTTTACATATGAACTGTGATATAAACTCTACCGACAGATACAAACTAAAAGACATTTCCTTGTTCATCCACAGTCTGTAACAGACATTCCTGTGTCACATTCACATTCCACAAATCTACAACACGCTACCACATTTACATCTGGGAGTTTAGGATCAGAGGCCATTTTATCGTCTTTAGAGGCTATAAAAGTAAATTTAGTTCAGTCAAAGTTGCTACAGAAATCAAATAAGGCAAGATGACATGACGTAGGATGAAACAAGGTGAGATGAGGCAAGACGAAACGACAAGACAAAAGATGAAACTCGATGAAAAGTGATACTGTAATGATATTCTTACCTTTCAGTGATGATGAACCGTCTACTGTGTTGGAGGTTGTTCTCTGGAAACTCTGGAAAACAAACCATAATCTTAAACTTTTTACATATGAACTGTGATATAAACTCTACCGACAGATACAAACTAAAAGACATTTCCTTGTTCATCCACAGTCTGTAACAAACATTCCTGTGTCACATTCACATTCCACATATCTACAACACGCTACCACATTTACATTTAAAGATGAACATCAAAGCAAAAGCTAGACTTAAAAAAAAGAAGGAATGAAAACGTTTCTTACCTTTGTACTTTTCAGTGTGACGAGTGCTTCTCTTAAAAACACGATACAATATCACAAAAAACAAAAGCTCAGAAAAACTATGCAGGGTGTGGAATAAATTCCAAACTAAACAAACAAACCACGACGAACTCGTTTTTAATCTCTGTGGGTGTGTTCATGAACATCTGCGGTACAGTGGTTATCAGACTGAGTAAAACTCAAACCATTAAATGGTTGGAACTGAGTAATTATCACAATATGAACAAGAGAAACCCATTAAAGGGCGAATGTAGAAAACGTTTTTTGTAAAATTAACTCTAGTTAATATAAAATCATTCACATGGTGAAAATATTAATGCAATGAGCGCATTAGCTTATATGGGGTACCATTTGTAAAGTTGCACACGCTAAAATAAACATCAAATTTTCGCAACATTTAGCGACAAACCACACTAGAAAGCGCTCGTTCTCGTCAATGAGCTTTTATTTTGATACTCCTACTACTAACATTTAGATTTAACCTTCAGACTTAAATAATTAATCCTTGACATATTTTTATGGTAAAAGTAAATATCACAAATTTCACATATATTGCTTTAAATCTGGTCAAAAGTAACGTAAAAAAATAAATAAAAAATCACGTTTTTCTAAACGTGATTTGTTGCTAAACGTTGCTGTTTATTTTCGCATGCACAACTTTACAATCGTTGCCCCATAGGGGAACAAAGCTTGGTGTCAGAATGAACTAAAAAAGAAGCTATTCTGCATCGAATTCATTTTAAAGGCATTTTTTAAATTCTAAAGACTTGTGTGCTTTTATTTTGACACGTTTGCAGATGTTAGAATATCTGGATATGAATTAATTTGAAGCCCTCTTTAAGTTCTAACGAATCTTTGCCTTTTCATTGTAGTGTTCGGATAAAAGTGCATCAACCACAGACTAAAGACGAAGCTAAACTCCATGTTATGGTTAAAAAAAATAAAATAAAATGTCGTAACATCAGGTAATATTTAAACTTTAACCCTGCATGTTATTTCACATCCAGAGATGCTAACGTTGCAATCTCAGTATCGTGGGTATTTCCAGAACCAGCAGGAAATGACATCGTATGATGTGATTTCCAAATGCTATTTATCCCAAAATTTCATACAATTTATTAATTTACATGAAATAAAAACAGAAAAAAAGGTTGTAATTTATTGGCAATGTTGTCATTCTCCAACTGAGAGTTAGCATCTCAGGCTTGGAACTGCTAACTAGGAACTATTTTCACCGGAAATGTGTTGCTTGACCTGAAAAAGATGTTTGATCGCATCAGATAATGTCATAGTTCAGGGGTGTCAAACTCATTTTAGTTCAGGGGCCAAATACGAACTAGTTTGACTTTAAGTGGGCTGCAGATTTTAAAAAGTTGGCACTTTACACAACGTATGAATTATACATAATGTACAGTATATAAAGCACCGACAATATCCCTGCAGGATTTTCCCGTTCATTGATTTTGTGAGAAATTTGTATTTAATTTGGGGAAATTATCTGAAATTGTTTCAGTAAAATTGAGTTATTTGGACAATTTGACTTTTAAAATGACTGCAGTCAAGTGATAAAAGCATGGGAACATTGTGATCCTCCAAATATTGTGGAGTTTCATTGAATTTGTGTATTTAGAAGGGCTGAAATATTTGACAATTTACACAATTTGTTTTTTCTGTCTTTTTAACTTTCCCCTGCGGGTCAAATTGGATGGTCCAAAGGGCCAGATTTGGCCCCCGGCCTTGAGTTTGACACATGTGCTATAGATGATGTTTCTGTGATGGAGTAGTCGTTAGCGGGTGTGATAGTGGCTAACTATTGAACCTAATCGCTAACTCATGCATGCAGTGGCACAAAATAGTTTGAAATTATAAAAAATGACAATAGAGTTGTGCGAGAAGCACAAACCATGTTTATTGCACATTTATATTCAAATTCAACATGACAAGATACATCCTGAATGATGCTAATCATTTAGCATTGGTAGCAACAAAGCAAGGATTACTTTTAATTAAGGCTACATTATTCTTGATTTTTCAAGTGAGGCCTTTAATTAGGTCACAAAAAAAAAAAAAATTAAACATCCTTAGGTTTCTTACATACCATTAAATGACCACTGTTGCCTTACGTTACACAAAGCTAGCAGGCTGTTAGCAATCTGCTATCGACATAAGTTACCAAGACACTTCAATCTCTACACTTTGACTCAAAAAAGTACTTCAAATATTGTTTTGAACAAGTGTTTCCAATCAAAGTAACTTAATTTAAAGCAAACCTGATGACTGAAAGACAAGAAACAGTTATTCAAGGCTTATACGCAGTTACAATACAAAAATAGAGCGCCAGTATCAAACTATCTCACTTGAATCCAACTTCTACCACGGTTGGGAGAAACAAGAGTGACAGAAAACCCAGCCTCAAAAGTGCCAACAAAGCCTAAAAAACCTGTTAATCCACAAAGTATTTTGTGGTTATCCAAGGAGAATGATGCATCAATTAGCCAGACAGGTCAGTGATAGTATTGCACCATTAGGTCTGTATCTGTAAGCTTTCAGAAAACCTGCAAAAATCTAGACAAACCAAAAAAATTGAGTAAAACAGAGATTCATCAGTAGTAACGTAACTGGAACTTAAGGTTTGTGTCTAACACACACGTAGGAGAGCTAGACATCTTCTTATTAACTCCTTAATAACTCGTGAATAAAGAGTGTTTCCACATTTAAGGTATCCAGTATCTCAAGTTCCTCAGGCCTTCAGGTCAAGGTGTATCATCTAGAGCAGAGATGGGCAACTTTTATCACAGTGAGAAACAGAAAAATGTGGTTTTCTTAACTGAGGGAAATGTTACCAACATTCAGAGCATTAATAGGGGAAAGAACAAAGAGTTTGTGTGTTTTTGGAGTCTTTTTGGGTTTGTGGAGCCCTTTCTTTGTATTTTTATTAATGTTGTGCAGATAGCGACACTAGTATCGGGAGGGATCCCGCTGGGCTTGTAATCGACGGGTTGCCAGTTCGAATCTCACCCGGACCATCCCTGTGTGATGTTGAGCAAGTCCCTTAACCCCTAACTGATCCCCAGGCACTGCAAAAATGGCTGCTCACTAATCCTCAGAGATGGGTTAGATGCAGAGGACAAATTTCATATCTGTAATAACATACAGTATATGACCAATGTGTTTTTCTAAGTGCTGCTCTGACTCCTGATCACAGAAACGTGTATAGTAACGTGTTCAGTGGATACCGAGGTAAGTTATCGCTATTGGCCCGGATCTGTCAGCCTAAACCAATCGCGAGAACACATTTTAATGTCGAAAAACAAACTTCCCTCCCTACACCTAGAGAAAATGTCAGCGATTTGGAAGACCTGATTTTCGGCAAAAAACAGGTCATATCTTTTTTTAAACACTGCAGTATTGGAATGTATTGGTATCAGCCAATACTATGCAGCTGGGTATCGCCATCGGGAAAAAAAAGGGGTAACAACACTGTTATTGTTCTTTTGTGTATTTTTTGAGCATTTTTGTTTTTGTTTTGGAGTATATTTTCATCTGTGATTCTTTGTGTTTTTGGAGTCATTTTTGGTGTTGTTTTGGGAACATGGAGTCACTTTGGTGTATTTTTGTCGTCCTTTGATGTCTTTTAATTTTCTGTGTTTTTGAAGTCCTTTTGTGCATTTACTTTGGGGGTTGCACAAAATTAGAGAGCTACCAGTTGCCCATGACTGGTCTAGAACCTTGGCGGAAAAGGAAACCTTCATTGAGGCCTAACTTTGTTCTTTAGCTTTGCTTGATGACACTTTTCTCATTGACGGGGCAGATCACCATAGTGTCCGAGGCTTTGTCGCAGCAGTACAGGTAGAAAAAGGGCAGGATCTTCTCAGTGAAGGTGTCCTCAAACGTGTAAATATGGGTCCGAGCTTTCACGTCATAAAATGACAAGTGGCCCTCTTCAAAGTCAACGTACACCCCGACCCTCTTGGGCTTTGGCTCGAGGGAGAGCAGTAACGGTGGGGACGTGGACACCCGGTAGCCTTGGCCTTTCTTCATGGCCAGAGCCCAGTAGCCCTGGGTGGCACTGACCGAGATCCGGCCCTTCCTGTTGACAGAGGCCCGGGCCACACCCACATACCAGTCATCTTTCTCCCCCACCTGTACCTCCCAGTAGTGTCTGCCTGAGGTGAAGCCCTCTCGGCCCAGAACAATGACCACCGTGTCGAAGCGGTCCGGGTGGTCGGGGAGGTCCTGCCAGGCCCCGAGGTGTCTCACCTGATGCCTGTCCTGAGACAGCTGCAGCCACGGGTTGGCTGAGTCAGGGTCCAGGGTCACGTCCACTACACAGAAACATTCAACAGATTCAGGACGACAAACAGCCTCAAGATAGAAAAGAACATTTATTTATTTCAAGAAGGTGGGGAACTAATGTAAAACATACTCCAATTTCAGAATTACTTCATGATGTTTTTGTATACCAGCATTAGTTTATCTGTAGAAGGACTACAGTATGTACTACAAGCAGTGGTTCTCAACCTTTTCAGCTCCACGACCCCCAAAATAAAGGTTCCAGAGACCAGGGACCCCCACTGTAGCTGAAGGTGGTTGAACACAGACATGAACATTGAAGAACAGTCATGTGGAGACAGGACCATCTATAAGGGGGAATAAAGGGGAGAGATTTTTGGGGTCCACCTATAAAGTCAGCAAAGGTGGAAAGTAGGGATGTAACGATTCACTCAACTCCCGATACAATTCGACTCGCGATACTGGGTTCGCGATACGATTCTCTCACGATTTATTTTACAAAATGGGACTGTAGACAAATGACTGAAAATTATTCCTTCATTTTTATTGGGAAATAAACTAGAACTGTACTATTTTCCTTTATCTTTCATTGTCAAAAGAATCCCTTGATAAACTATTCAAAACAATGACATTTAACTAAAATTAAATCCTGAATAAAAAAAATAAAGAAATAATACAAATGAAGAAGAAGTCTATTAATTTAAATTCTGGTTCTATAGTAAACAATGCAAAACTGCATAATAGTTCCTTTTCTTTTTAAAAGTGCAACTGAAAATGTATTTTGTGCCTTAACAATTGGACTTAAAAAAAAAAAAAAAAAAAAAAAGTCATTGCATTGTATTTACATCAAATATTTGTCTGGATCAGCAGAGGAAACTGGTAACCCAGTGGTCGGTTGGCATGGAGCTATTCTAGCAGTGAAGAAGAGATGCTATGCTAGCAGACAGAGCTTTACAGATATTCACGTAATATTACAGATATTCTGTCGGCGCTAAAAAGGTAAGGAATCATTTATGAACATGTTTAAGAGTAGTAGGCAATTCCCCCCTGCTGTCAAAAAAAATAATGCGATTCAATTTTCAGAGTATCGATATGAACCGTGATACCTATGAATTGATTTTTAACTGCCTTACAATTAATCATTACGTCCATAGTGGAAAGTGTCAATATTGGCTAAAAAGTGGCAGAAATGGGTGTAACAAACCATGAATGTGGTTAAATTGGCAAAAATAAGCTTGAAATATGATGAAAAGAGGTTAAAAGTGACAATAATTGGGTAAACATATGCAACAATCGGTTGGAAAGTGGTGGAAATGGTTTAAAAGTGCCGAAATTGTATTGAAAGTGGAGGAAAGGTGCAGAAAAGGCATTGAAATGTGATGTGGAAGTGTCAGAAATGGGAGTAATGTAGCAAAAATGCATTAAAAGTAGCAAAAGTATGTATGGCAAAAAAAGCGATAAAAATAGGCAAGTTTGGTGTAGTTGCAGAAAAAAGGTAAAAATAAGCAAAAATGAGCTCAAATTGTTTCTTGAAGGCATCTGGTGACCCCCTCCCAGTGTCTCCTGACCCCAAGGTTGAGAACCTCTGCACCATACAGCAAATTCCCATCATCAACCTCCAGTAGTCGTCAACTCGCAATAGATACATACTCTTCTAGCGACTTCATGGACCGTCAATAGCGAATTTTCTCCAACACTGTGTAACTTTTGTTCAAAGAAATGTATGAAACTTCCAATTCCATTCTCCTGATGAAAGTTTCTGTTAAGGCGTTGGATACTTATTTGGAATGCTCTTCCCGTTTTGTCCTACGAGAAGATGGAACACTTTCTCTGTGATAATAAAAATGTCTAAAACTTTGGAACTCTCAAAGCTAATAGTTGGCATCCATCTTGAATTTACAATCTTGAAAGATTAAGTGACAAGCAAGCCTTAGCCTCAACAAAGCCAGGATCTGTAAATTCAGCTTCTTGAAAGAGGATGGATTAGAAAATTCAACGTTACCTGTGTGCTTTGCAATCTTCTTCAGCTCTGCAACAAAAAGAGAAGCTTCAGGGATGCTGCCGTCAGCGTCATTTAGAAACACAAAAACCTCATGAGGACTTCTCTCACCATTTTCCGAAAGTTTGTCAATCATTTCATTCAAAATTTCCTCCAGTTTGGACACAGATCTCCTGATCATCCCGACACACGTGTCTGTGGGAACGCTGACGTCTGTCCAGTCTTTGACTGATGGAGAGGTGCTGAGGGACGGGTAGCTCTGGAGGGAGAGAAATATGTTTATTTTAGTTAAAAATGATAATCACACGAAATATTACCAGCAACACACAAAACGACAACAAAGACACACTAAATGAGAGAAAAATACACAAGATCACAAGAAAATACACAAAAAAATAACAGAGAAACAAACAAAACGACAACAAAAACACAAAATAAGATTAAAAAAATATACTGAATAAGAAGAAGGACAGCTAAACAACAACAAAATACACAAAATGTCACAAAAAACACAAAATTATTATGGAAATGATATTGATTAGAACATGAACTAAAAATAGAGTCAGTCTTGGTCTCACATCATGAGGGAGATGACAGAAAATGATCAAAACTGTAGAAATAAATCTACTCAGGTGGCACTAAATACTGTTTCATTCACTTATTTACAAAATGAGATTCTTGTGTGTTATCACTCATTCATTCCATCATTATATTCTAGAGTTGTTTTTTCACAGAATTCTGAGCAAAATGTAGTAGTCAGACATAAGAGGGTACTTGCATTGAAAAGTTAGAGAATGGGCAAAGTCAAACCGTCTCAAAGTGTAAAACAGTGTAACAGCTAAAAGCTAAGCAGCCTCGTTCTACCTTCAAGAAGTGGATGTGGTCGGCCCGGGCTACATTCTCCAGGTCTGCGTTCCTCTTCCTCAGCTCTGCGATCTCCAGCTCCAGCTCAGAGATCAGACCTTCAGCCCTCCTCGACGTTTCATTCTGCTTCTCCTCAATGACCAGAACCAGCTCGGCTTGCGTCCTCTGGATGGCATGAACCAACTCCTGGAAGACCTGCGTGCTCTCCTCCACCTCTCTTTTAGCACTGGCCTATAAGAAGAGAACAAACTGGTGCTAAGTATTCAACTTAAGGACGACCAAAGTTGGACATTCCTTCCAATTTGATCTCACCTTGTTCAGCTCCAGGGACTTTTTGATCTCCTCCACCTTGGTCACTCTGTCCTGGATCATTTGATGGACATCTATGCCGGTCCGCTTCAGCAATGCCTGAAGATCATCATAAAGTCATTGGTTCGCCAACACTAGATGTCAGACCGGATTCTGAGACTACACAACATGGAAAAAAACCAACCCTGAAACTAAAATTGATGTTTAACTCATTTCTGTTTACACTCATGTTCCTTTGAAGTTCAAATTACTTCCATGTAATAGTACAACCTTAGGGTCAGGACCCCATGTTGGGTTTTTAATTATCTTGAAAAGCTGTATTACTATACTTTAACTTTGTAAAATATAAATCTAGTTAAACTAAAACGCAGTAATATATACTGTATATACATATATGATCAAAAACTAATTCTAGAGAGAATATGTCTTTGGGGTTGCCAGAAATTATTGATATCAAAAAGGGGTCACGATCCAAAAAAGGTTGGGAACCACTGCCATAAATACTATTTATTCCACTTATTTACAAAATGAGATTCTTTAAAATGTGTTCATTTCATCATTGTGCTCTATAGTTGTTTTTAATTAGTTTTCTAAGCAAATTGATCTAGTCGGACAAAGCGGGTACTTGAGCCAAAAAAGTTTGAGAACCGCTGGTCAAGAGTTTCGCCACATGACGAAAAAACATGACGAAAATGTCATAGTGGTGTGTTTCCACTGGCAATATCAGTTCTACTCGGCTTGGCTCTACTCTCCTTTTTCCCGTTTCCACTGGGAAAAAGTACCTCCTCCGTGGTATCTGGTGCCGCCTTTTTTAGTGCCTTCTTCTTTGTTGAGGTTCCAAAAAAAGCAGCCCGGGTCTGAAAATGTGACGTAGGCATAAAGCAGACACTGACTGGTTTAGAGAATCATCACAGCGTAGAGTCATCAACTCACGCACAGAGAGGAAGCATTTGACCATCATTGATTTTTGTTGGCAATCTTGTGAGGATGGCAGCAAAAAACTGGGATCCGCGGAATCTGGCAGTTTTGCGTATCAGGTCCGGAAAGCAACTACATCCTACCAATAAAGCAATAACCATCTTCCAGGTAACACAACATGGAAAGTAAGGGAAATCAAGTAAAAATGTATTGGCTGAATGGACTTGAACGCTTGAAGGTGTGTTTGTTTTTGGTCAAAGGTTGTACTGGAGTGTACTGCTTACCTTCTTCTCCATCCACTCTCTCTCCACCGGGACGGTGTAGTGCGCCCGATGGTCGGTCTCGGTGCAAAGGACACACACGCAGATCTGATCTTTTTTGCAGAAGAGCTCCAGCAGCCTCTCGTGCTTGGGGCACATGCGGTCCTCCATGTTGGCCACTGGCTCCATCAGCTTGTGCTTGGTGAAACGGGCGGCGTGCGACTTCAGGTGCTCCTCGCAGTACGAGGTCAGACACACCAGACAGGATTTGACTGCCGGAGGCCGGCCGTCGCCCAAGCACACATCGCAGAGAACTTCCTCCCACGCCGGAGAGGAGAGCGAGGAGGAAAGTGACAAAGAGGAGGAGGATTGAGGAAGAGGAGAGTTGGGGATTTGGGGGGAAGGTGGACTATCAGCGGGAGTTTGGGTTGAAGGAGGGATTAATGGGGGTAACTCATGTTTCTCCTTCTTCTCTCCTCTTCTTGCTTCTGCTTCAACTCCTCCAGGAGAAGCTGCTTCTGGTCTTTCTCCAGAAGCCTCTCCTCATCCTCGTCCTTCCTCCTCTCCATCGTCCACCTCCTATCGTCGCTCTTCCCCTTCGCCTCTGCACTTTTCATCCTGATCTCCTTGAACTGCTCGGCGATCTCCCTCAGCACGGTGTTGACGCTGATGTCTGGTCGTTTGTAGAAGGACTTCTTGCACATGGGACACTGGTACAGAGGGCTGGTTTTCCCATAGCCCAGGATGCAGCTCTGGCAGAAGTTGTGTCCGCAGGGAATGGACACGGGGTTGGTGAAGACGTCCAGGCAGATGGAGCAGTGAACCTGCTCTTCGGAGAGGTTCCCAGCCGAGGCCATTCCTGCACGGCGGAGAGGCAGCGTCATTTTGGTCAGCCAAAGCTACCAGCCTTTGGAGGGGGCATCAAACCTGCTGCGGTTAGACGGTTTAGGAGTTATATTTCACATTTTATTGTCATGAATGACATTTACTTGCCATTTTCCAAGAGTTTATTTCCAAAGTACATAAAAGTATTTCTCAGACTAAAAGAAATGTAACCAGTTATATTAGACATGGGCAACTGGTGACCTGGTGGCCACTTGCAGCCTTCGGTCTAATTTTGTGTTGCTCCCAAAGTAAACAAACAAAATGTTTATAAAAACACACTAAAATACAAAAAAAGTAGAACAAAATTACCAAAAAAAAACAGAAAATTACTCCAGAAAAATATACAAAATTAACAACAACAAAAAACTAAACCTAAAACCTAAAGGACAAAATTAAAACTCGAAAAAAATGAACATCTCTAAAAACAAAGACAAAATCTCAACCCCCTTTTTAGAAAAAGTGACAAAATCCTTACTCCTTATTAAAAAATAAACAAAATTGCAACTCCTTATTTGAAAAATGAACAAAATCCCAACGGACAAAATTCCAAACAAACAAAATGACCATAAAAACACACTCAAATACAAAGAAGTATAACAAAATTTTAAAAGAAAAAAAAATACTCCAGAAAAAAAAAAAAAAACAACAAAATTATTTTTTTTAAAAAACAAAACGATGAGATACTTGCTTAAGACACAGGATTGACTCTTAAAGCTGCTTGTTTGTAGACGCCGGTCTTCGCCAACTACATATCTGGCAACCCAGCATTCCCTACATAGATTTTCTATTTCCTTACAGTTTAAATCTCATCAACGTCTTTTGGTTTCGGGTTACAGCTGGCATTTAGTAAGGTTTTTGAGTCCCAAGGACAGAATAGTTGTGAACCCTTGCCCTGGATAGAGTGAATGGCAAAGGGTCATCAAGGTTGCCCCAACTTACGATCTCTCTAAACCAAGATTTCTTACTTTTTATTAAAAGCTCAACTGTGCCGAACCAACAAATCAATCAAAACATGAGCCAGGATGAAATCCTCCTGATTTGTCACTGAACTTTGTAATAAAGTTGACGCAGTGTGTACAACAACCGTTAGTCAGACTTTTGGTAAACGCAACCATGGAAAGAAGCTAAAATTCCAACAAAAACACCACAATTCAATGATTTGGAGACACTCACCAGGGAGCAGCTGCCTCGACACTCTGCTGAACACTGACATATGAGACAGGCTTTCTAAGCTGCCCCCTCTAACACACACACACCAGACCCAAAATATAACCTCTTCTTTTAGCCCAGATACACATTTCCAGCTCCTGGCTCTGACCCTCAGAGCAGCTTTGTTTGTCCCAACAGCTGATCCATCCACAGAGACATGGAAAGGGTTTTTCACAAACTCAAATCATGCCCTAAACAACTGAATCCGTTTACAAGATGTGTGTCAAACTCAAGGCCCGGGGGCCAAATCTGGCCCTTTAGAGCATTGGTTCCCAAACAGGGGTACGTGTACCCCTAGGGGTACAGGAGCACAATGCAGGCGGTACTCCGAAAGATTTAACAATTAATTTAAAAATAATTGGGAAATGAAATGTTCATAGTTCCTTTTTAAGCTATTTTTGGACAAATTCACCACAAACATTACTTTTGCTTAAAAAAAATACTACATTTTCGTGTCATTTATTGAAACGTGATTATTTTATGTAGAGACCATTTTATCACACTTCTGATAATTAACTGAATTTTACAATTAAAGTAATCACATAAAAGTTGCATGGTATTTATTTAAAATAAATTCCACTCATTGTTTTAAATTTGTAGATTAGGCCTTAGGGAACCAATGTTGTGAACCAACGAGACACATTTAGGGGTTTAGGAGAGCCCGTTGTTCCACAAATGAAAAAGCATATGAAATTCTAGAGAGGTACTTATGATATGAAGAGGGGTACACATGATTTGACAAATATACGAAGGCGCTACACGGGAACCACTGCTTTAGAGCATCTGATTCAGCCTGCAGGAGAAAGTGAAAATTAATCACAAATAATTCAGTTGTAAATTGTTGAAAAAACTTTAAATGTTTCCTAAATCCTGACATTTTTCCTCAAATTTTTCAAAAAAAAACCTCCCCAAATGAAATAAAAATGGGTCTAAAAAGGACATTGAAATATCTGTCACTTATTTCTTAGATATTGCTGATGCCTTCCAGACTTTGTCTAATTTATGAATAGAAGTGCAAAGTTGGGCACATTATTGTTGAAATTGTTCGTTTTTCTGTCTAAAACCTGCAGCCCACCTGGGATATAAATGGTCCGTATTTGGCCTCTGAACTCAAATGAGTTTGACACCCATGGTTTACAGAGACGAGAGTCAGAGATCTGATGTAGGCCTGGTTTGTATAAAAAGATATAAGAAGAAACGTAGCAGCCAGCTCCTGTCCATGTACTATCAAATCCATCACATGAAAGAACCGTTATGTGAAATGTAACGATATATATATATATATATATATATTAATCTACAAACATGCTGTAAACCTTGTAATACAGGTTGAAATTATTGAATCTATATCGTAATATAACCACCAGGAGGAGCTAAAAGACAGCAACTCAGCATTTTTCACTGGTTACAGATTAGCCCTCCACTATCGAGCAGAAATGCAGCTTTCTTAATTAGAAAAATGAACAAAATCATTAAAAACAGAAAGATAAAATCCCAACCCCTTTTTAGAAAAATGACAAAATCTCAACTTTTTTTTTTTTTTTTAAAGTGACCAAATCCCAACTGTGTTTTAGAAAAAGTGGAAAAAAAATACCAACCACTTTTTTAAGCTGAGCTACCGGACTCACTACTCCTCTGTTACTCGTTAACAAATCGGGCTGAAATTTGGTAGCTATAATCTATGGATGTGGACACATCAACGATCAGGGCCCAATTTTTGATTTGGGGCCCCATTTTTCAAATGACGACTGCTCCATTAGTTCTTGTTAGATCGGAATGCAGTTTGGTATGAATACTCTATGAATGAATACAGTATGATTAAACGCTATTTTTTTTTTGTTTACCCCTCATTTCCAGTAATTTACAAATGTATGGGAACATAGTCGTGAGATATCATTTCAAAGGTAGTTCAACATAGATTACGATTATACCTTGCACAATTCATCCAGGGGCCCACTGGGGCCCACCCCCCCTTTTTCCAGAAATTTCAAATACATTTGTTTTCTCATTTATTTGTGAGTCAAATATTGCAAGAGTTGGTGACACCCAATCATTGACACATACCAATATATGAATGGGGCCCATACTCCGTATGTGCCACGGGGTCCTTGGAACTGAGTCATTTGACTAATTTCTAGGATACGTAGTACGTGCTATTCGGTGCGGAGATGTTCCGCGGTCCCGGCCGTAGTTCATCTGAACTTACTTTTAGAAAAAATCTCAACAGACAAAGTTCCAAACTTTTTTTTCCGCTTTAAGTGACAAAATCCCACATTTTAGAAAAAGTGTCAAAATTTTTACTCCTTATCAGAAAATTAAGAAAATCCCAACTCGTTATTAGAAAAATGAACATAATCCCAACGGACAAAATCTGTACCCCTTTATAGAAACATAAACATGATCCAAATGGACAAAATTCCCACTCTTTATGGGAAAGATGAAGAAAATCATTAGAACAATTGATTAAATTAATCTGAAACCACATGTAATATCGGCATCTACAGTTAATAGCAGAGTAAATAAAACATTTTTATTCAAACTCACCTCAATCAGAAGCACTTGTCATCATAGCTCATCCCAATTGTGGCTCCTGGAGCACGACCACCTGAAAACCACAACGCTAAAGCATGCCGAGGAAACCGGGAATACTGTATTATCATGTTGGTTACTTCGCTCTAGTTTTGTGCGACTCGCCGTTGAAAATCACTCCAAAAACACACAAAATTACTCAAACAAAACAATAAAAAATTACTAAAAAAAACATCCAAAATTACCAAAAAATAAAATAAAAAATAGGGACAACAAAAATACACAATGACTCGTAAATTACAATACATATATATGTGTACACTAAAAGGACAATAAATACACAAAATTAAGCCAAAAACACCCAAGATGACAAATAAAAAATGAAAATTATACAAAACAAATCAAAATGATTAAAGAACAAAATTAAAGAATAAAGAATAACAGAAAAACACAACAAAACTATGCAAAATTACACCAAAACTACAATAAAAATATTCAAAAATAACAAAACCATAAAAAACAAAAACACATAACACAAAAAAGACAGGAAATCATAGAAAAGGCCAAAAATTACAAAACAACCACAAAAGTCTTTCCTGTATCGCCATCATTCTCTAAATGCAGACATGAATGTTGATCATGTGACCTTGAGATCAAATACAAACCTATTTTTGTGGCCCTGCTGTAATAAAAGTTGCTTTTTCTAAAGGATCCATCCAGAATCAATGTTGAAGAAAAGGTAAAACTCTGTGTAGGGTAAGTGAATGCATAGACAGTATGTGTGAGTAAAACTCTTTATTAAACAAGGCTATAAAAAGGCTGAAGCCTAATATAAAGAAAGGACTTTAAAATATATATATAGTACAACAGGAATAATGAAGTTACAGCTCTTGATATAAATTCTGAAACATGGAAAAAAAATCCCTTGAAAAAAAACTGCTTTGCCCCAAGCTTAAAGATAACATATATGTAGGTTATAAAGCAGCTGTTTATACCACTAGATGGCAGCATACTCACAGAGATGGTGTTTACACATCTAGGAAGCAGGTCTCTTTCCTTCTGTTATCTCAGACAATCTTTCTTGGCACAACTACTGTAACTCATCGTGGTGAATAAAACAACATGACGACGTTACTGTTTAGACATCACAAATGTAAGCAATTACAAAACTGTAAGGAATGCCGGTATGACTCCACCCAGGCTGCTGGAAAACGACAGCTCAATGTAGGCAACAAACACCTAAAATGTAGGATAATCTGTTTAATTCAATGGTCCAAGTTACAGATTAAGGAACAACCAACAGTGGCCACCAGGTTTTGCTTTGGTCAAATTAAGGAACTGTTTTTAATTCACATGGTTTCAACGTGCAAAACATGGAACATTTTGTCTTCATTTAGAATTATAATTGTGAATAGATCATTAAACGTGGTTCGTCAAGGCTTTCAAATGAGTCACAGAGTTCAAATGGTGATTGAGCAGTTTTTGATTGCGAACTAGTATTTGCAATAACGGTTTAGCAAACAACTTTAACGCAGCCACAGTCAGGGAAAAACGATAATTTAGAAAATGAACCAAACCTTCCTTATTGTTGATTTAGTTTGTTCTCATAGTTATTTTTGACTTTGTTAGATCTTCAAACTAAAATCGTGGCAGTAGATGATTTTGCGGTATCGCCTTAAGCTAAGATCCTACATTACCTTCACATGGTTTCAAATGTGAAATCTCATCTTCATTTAGAAATTACAGTTCCAATGATGCGCCAACATCTACAAACTCTGCGTTTACTTTAATCTCCGCTAGTTTCTGAATTGACTAAATGAAATTTCTTCAAGGTGAAAAACTTTGTAAACAAGACAAACCTAGCGGCACAAAAAATAAGATCTAAAAACAGGAACTAATTTAAAAACAAGTCAATTATCCTCAAATTTCAAATGCCGAATGTGTGGCCGTCGCGCAAAAACCTTGAGAATTTCTGCTCGAATTCTCTTAGTAACAACATGAGAGTAGAAAATCCCAAGGTATCACATTTGTCAAACTACAGAACAACTTTTCCTTCACATGGTTTTAAAGGTGCAAAACTTATAACAAAACGTTATTCTTTATTTAGTATTCGTAGATCCAAGGAGGGACCAAAACGCGCATCAAAAAAGGATTACTTCAACCTCCCGTAATTTCAAAAGAATTCTTTGGGGAGTAAAAGTCTTTGTAAACAAGTCCAACTATTGTTGATTTTGAGTTGATGTTGATTGGCGGCCTTAGCTGTGTTTGACCGGGGTGATAACGAGTGGACAAGAGTTCTTCCCGTCTTGGTTGAGGCACGGGCTGAAGATGGGATACAGGCTCTCTGTGAACTTATCCTTAAAACTGTAGAGGTGCAGACGTGTCTTCACGTCGTAGAATGAGATCAGGCCAGCTTCGTAATCCACGAAGACTCCAACTTTACTGGGTTGTGTCGGCAACATAAGGGGCAGACGAGGCGAGGCCAAGGCCTTCACTTCTCCGCTCTTCAGCCACAGGCACCAGTACCCGCCCTCCGGACTCAGCCGGATCTCACCCTTGCGACGGGCCGAGGCGCGGGCCACGCCCAGCGTCCAGGCTGTCTTCCGTGTGACGTCCACCTCCCAGTAGTGTCGGCCGGACCGAAGACCCTCCAGGGCCAGGACGAAGAGCGCCGGGCTGAAGCGCTTCGGGGCCTCCGTGTGCGAGGTTCTGTGCTCTTCGTACCTCACCTGACGGCCATCGTCAGACACGGCCAGGTTCCTCTGGGCTGTGGAGGCGTCCAAGATCACCTCACCTGAACCCGACAGGGCAGAGTCAAATACGCAGACCAAGTATAACGCCAAAGATTCAACAGATTTAAGCTCGAGTAAACCTCATTCCTAAAAGACAAAAAGGACCTCACCAGACTAGAAGAGCGCCCTCTTGAGGCCACAATCACACAGTAAGGCTACGTTGACACTGCAGGTCTTAATGTACATTTTTTTGGAGATCGTTTCGTACTACATATTATAAAATGCGTATTCCATCATTTTGGAGTATGAACGGAATGCGACCTTGAAGTGATCCACATGCGCAGGAGAGGTCATAAGGTGACACACAACTGAAGTAAAAATGTGTCGCGCTGAGAAAGTTTCTTTCCAACAGAAGTCAGCACTTCATAACTTTAAGGAGAGTGAAAAAGAAGAGAGCCAGGTTCATCGCTCCAGCCGTTTGCTGTGATGCTGCTACATCTGTACAACGGACTCTGTTGTTTTTCCACGAGGCTTCTCCTGGGACTCAGAATTAACGTTTTCACATGGTGGTGATGAAGGAGTCGGACAGAAAGTGCCTCGGCCGTGCAGAATGCAGTCGTATTGCAAAAAATGTGGGGTGTCTTTAACAGATCAAATACATGTCGTATACGTGCAAAAAGATCGGATTTGGGTCACATTTTCCTGCAGTGTGAACGTAGCCTTAGTTACAGCAGTGATTCCCAACCAGAGGTTCAAGCTAACTGTTTAAGCTTTCCAGTTATTTTGCTAGGATATCATTTCACCAGGGACTTTGACCCAGAATCCTCATTCTGGTAAGACTGTACTAAGAAACAAATACTGTGATATGATTTTTGGTTCCTATTGCCGAGCTACAATGTAAACGACTAGATTAAAAAATGGCTGCTCATTGGTTCCATATTCATCGGGAAGGTACGTATGAAATAACAAAAGGTGCAATGTTTTGACAAAATGAGTAAAAATATTGGAAAACAGAGACAGCTTTTGTCATTTCAGTGTCGTTTATGTTCTTTTGTCAAGTCATGATTACTCATTAGCTTTTCTTTTGTGTTTATACGCGTCAGCAGACGCATCTGAACCGGTTTGTAACGCACCAACAATTATGAGGTGCCTATTACACATTCTAAAATAAACAGCCACTTTTTGCAAAAGCGTATGTGAATTTTTTTTTATGTTACTTTTGACCAGATTTACAGCAACATTTGTGAAATTTGTGATTTCTCGTAAAAGTATAATATCAACGTTAAATCAAAAATCTATCCATCCGTTTTGAGACCTGCTTTGTCCTATTTCAGAGTCGTGGGGGTCTGTCTAAAATCTAAATCTAAATGTTAAATATTTAATCTAAATGCTACATTTAAATCTAAATGTTCAATCTAAATGTTCATTCTAAATGTTAAATCTAAGTCTAAATGTTAAATCTAAATGTCACAAAATATTTAGCTAATATGCAAATTCACCAGAAGTACCAAAAAAAAAGGCTCATTAATGTGAACAAGCCAGAATTATATTTAACATTGATATAATAATTTTATAAGAAAAAAAACACCACAAATTTCACAAATATTGCAGTAAATCTGGTCAAAAGTAATGTGAAAAAAAGAATTCACGTTTCTTTAAATGTTGCAAAAAAAGTTGCTATTTATTTTAGCATGCGCAACTTTTTCAATCGGTACCCCATAAACAATGAGGAAGTTAATTTGTTTATCCATCTCTTACAAATTGTTTATTTGTGCATAAAAATGTGTTTTTTTTTTCCTCGTAAAAACATGTCAATGTTAAATCTAAATCTAAATATTACATTTAAATATAAATGCAGAGAATGTAGGACTCAGAATATATAAATGTTGATATTATTTTGTTGGCCCATAGTAGGGAATCACTGACCTACTGCATCAAATGATAAAAACTTGAGTTTTCTTCAACATCTAAACAAGAAAACAAAGATCAGTGATAAGTTGTCACTCACTTGAGTAGTTCTGCACCTTCCGGAGCTCTGCGGGTCAGGAAAAGGACAAAGACACAAAATCAGAGAGAAGTCAACGAGTCGCTCGACTCACGAGTCAAAAAACACAGAGCAGACGACACGTGTCGGCCGTCAACGCGTCGCTACGATCCATAGATGTTAACGTTAATGTGGATGAACTGCAGTGTGTGTGTGTGTGTGTGTGAGGGTGAGTCACTCCTCTATTCCTGAGTGCTCCCACACTGTCCTACATATGTCTGATTTAGATGTTGTTCACTGGATAAAACAAACAAACAAACAAATGGTTTAGATCTGATTTCTTACAACTTGGATTTGGAAAAAGTTCAACAAAAGTAAATCGTGGAAAACAAACTTTGTGATTCGATGATATAAATAATATATAATTTACACTATAGGTCCCTGTGGGGATGATAAAAAAAATAAAAAAATAAAAAAAATCCAATCTTTTTTCAGCCTTGTCACTTTTAAATAATAACAATAACGAACTGCAACAGGACGTATCCTCCATATGCCATCATTTCACCTTTGACCTTTTGTTTGACAATTTTTATTATTGATATTAATATTATGATTGTTATCCTTTCATTTTATATTTTATTTTTTGAATATTGTTTAAACAAATTGATCACACACAAAAATTGGCAAGACAACAAAAAAAACTAGTAATAAATTAGGAACAGCAAATAAGTTACAAAGAACTAAATAGAACAAAAGTAAAATAATGTAAAATAATCTGAAAGATTTATTACAACAAGCTAAATTAATGATTGTATTGCTTGGGTAAAACAGGCTGATTACATTTAAATACATCAATTATTAATGAACCTTGCTTGATTTAGAATGTATCGTTGTTTTCTTAGCTCCAGTGTTTCTTTCTTACATAACTACCTAACCACCTAGCTACCTTGATATCCAGCTAGCTACCTAGCCACCAAACAAAGTAAATAACTAGCTTACAAGCTAACTAGCGAACAGATATGAATGTTGATAGATAAATAAAACTGGCTTAAGTATTGCTAATCAAACAGTATCTCACCTTTTCCGTACAGCCTCTTCAGCTCGTCCTGGAACTTGTCGATGAGGCCACTAACAGACGAGCGAATGGTCTCCAGGTAGATGTCTGTGTTAATGCTAACTCCTGACCAATCAGCAGGCTCCGGTGGCGGTGACAGAGCAGTGAGGTTCTACCAGAAAATAGGAAAAAACACCAGTTTTTAAACTCAGTTTGAAAAAAGAAAAACAGGACTCACTCCTGCCTATAAATAAACATCCAACAGCAAAGGGCGTGGCTTAAAGATGCACCAGACACAACAGCATGGCCACGCCCACTTACCCTTTGGCCCTGCTTAGCCAGTGATGCTACATGCTAAGCTAACCAAAACATGTGGGACTAGTCTCTGGTATGAAGTTCCTTACCAGTCTCAGAGGAAGTACATTAGTTACTGATACAATATAACTACAAAAAGATTGATGATGATGTTTTGTGTATATTTGTTGTTTTTGGAGATATTTCTGTGTATGTTTATTGTCATTTTGTGTATTTTTGTTACGCATTTATGCTGATTCATTTTTGTGTATTTATGTTACTGTTTAATATATTTTTGGTAGTTTTCATCATTGTTTTGTGTAATGTTCCAGTCATTTTATATGTTTTTGTTGATTTGTGTATTTTTTAAATGTTTTTTTATGTTATTTTTGCTGTCATTTTGTATATTAGTGGTTGTTTTTGAGTAATTTGTCAGTTTTTGTTGCCGTTTTGTGTGTTTTTGTTGTTTTTACAGATGCACCAGACACAAAAGGATGGCCACGCCCATTTACTCTTTGGCCCTGCTTAGCCAGTGATGCTAAGCTAAGCTAACCAAAACATGTGGGACTAGTCTCTGGTATGAAGTTCCTTCCAAAAATACACCAAACTGATATAAAATGACAACAAAAATACAACAACACACAAAACCACATCCAGATTACACGACAAAAACCCTGAAAACAACCACAATAATATAAAAATACACCAAACCTAAAACTAAAATACACAAAATCTTCATTTTGAAACAAATATAAAAAATGACAATAGAGCATATAATTCCAGTAAGTTCATGAATAATATGTTAAGGTTTCATTTATTCAGACAAATTTTTTCAGAAAATTGTATTTGGCAATTGAAAATTGACAAATACATTGTTATTATTTTTGTTCCTCAACTCCTCCTAGGCCATTAATGCTGAACTAATGGTACGTGTGTTGTCTCATAGGACAATGTCAAGGATGTGCAGTCAACGTTTTTTGGAGCCAAAATGTCAAGGTCAAGGTCAGGGTTGCGTCAGGTATCAAAAACCAACATTTTCTATATCTCTATGAATATTTATAAGTTTTATTCTTACATTTATAAAAAGCTCATCTCAAGTGGAATATTTTATTTAATTGGACCAAAGCTGTACGACCTACCAGTAAAAAGATCGATAGGGGTCAAAGTTCATGATGTCACAAAAAAATAAAAAATAATAACTTGGCCACAAATTGAGATAGTGTTCAGACTGGTACCATTGAACAACATTTTCTTTCCAATGTGTGACCTTGGCCTCCACTTAAGGTCATATTTAAGGTCAAGGTCAGTCTTCTGGTTATCCTGCATTATTACTTTCAATTTCATTCGTAAAAAGAACAAACTTGTCAACAAATCCAGACACAGGTTGTCATTTTTGTAAATTTTTTCAATTTTCAAGTGCCAAAAAAGGTATTCGCCTTGCGAATACAGGTCTTGCCTAGTTTACTTTGATCTCATGATGTTTTTGATACTTTCAACTGCCAGACTTCTTCAGAGGCGTCTCCTGATTACTTAGATATTGTCTTGACTTTCACCTAATAATTCCAGGAAAATTATTTTTAATAATATAAGATTTCATTTTATTGGACAACTTTTTTTAAAAAGAAATTTATGGGCAGTTGTCAGTCCAAACATTTCAGGAGATCAAAGTAAACTTCCTGAAAAAATAATAACGTAATATATACATAATATATAAGATAATATTTAATGGTAATGTTAAATCATTGCTTTTGATTTAAAAAATAAATCAACGTTCAATGTTATTGAACATGGGTTTAATCCCATCTCATATTCATTTAAGTATTTATTGTTATTTTCATTTTATAAAGTAGAACGATAAATATCTTCAGGGACTTTTCCTGCTCTTTTCCAAATGTCGGAACTTCAGAAAGATTGTTTTTCAAAGGCGAGTGAAATAAATCCAACTTGGAAATATTTGAGTGAGCTCTTCCCGTGTGTCCTCGATGCATATTAATTGTTGTGCGTATGTAGGCCACACGCTGCTCAAACAGCTGAGTGTGCACATCACAGCAGCTCAAAGAACACAGAGATGGTTCCTCCAATTATCACAGCGAGGGCCAGACATGTGATCGTCTCTGATCTGAGGGCCACATGATCAATATTCATGTTAGAATAATGACCAATCTGTGCGTTACCGTAGGACACAACAATGGGTTTGTGTGTGTTTTTATTGTTGTTTGATGTGTTTTCCCATCATTAAGGTCATTGGTTTTTTTTTTGTAGTTTTGTGTATTTATGTTATGCTTAAAGTAATCTTTCTGTATTTTTTTGTCATTTTGTGTATTTCCATCTTATGTATTTTTGTTGCTTTTTTGTTTTGTGTGCTTTTTCTCTCATTTTCTACGTTTGATGATGTTTTTTGAGTGATTTTTCAGTATCTTTCTTGTTTTTTGTATGTTTTCGTTGTTTTGTGTATTTTTTCAGTTATCTTCATTGACTTGTACGTTTTTAGAGTCATTTTTGTGTGTTTTAGCTGTTATTTCGTATATTTGTTATTTTGGGATATTTTTGTTGGGTTTTTTGCATGTTTTCATTGATGGTTTTGTGTAGTTTTTCAGTCATTTTCTATGTTTTGTTGAAGTCATTGTTGTGTATTTCTGTTTCCATTTTATGTAATTTTGTTGCCGTTTTGTGTTTTTTTTGTTTAGTGCATTCTTGCTGCCATTTTGTATATTGACATTTTGTAAATGTATTTGTTGTTTTAGTTCATTTGTGTTATTAAAGTCATTTTTGTGCATTTCTGTTGTCATTTTGTGTATTATTTTCTTGCTGTTCAATGTATTTTTTGTACGATTTCATTGTAAGTAATTGTTGTGTATTTTTTTTTGTTGGGTTTTTTGTATATTTGTTGTTGTTTTGTGTGTCTTTAAAGTAATTTTTCTGGATTTTCGTAGTGTTTGTCATTTTTTTGTGTATTTTTGCTGTGTTTGGTATGTTTTTTTGTCATTTTGTGTGTTTTTGGAATAATTTACGTTGGGGTCCACACAGAATAAGACCGAGGGCCGCATGTGGCCCCCGAGCCTCCAGTTGAATGTGCGCGTTATAAGGGCGAGTAAATCAAACTGCGTTCTTTAACATTGTTCTTTCTCTCCACAATAAATGATTAATGAATTAATGAATATGCCGTACCTGCAGGAAGAGCACTTTGTCCTGGGTCTGGGCGTGCACCTCCAGCTCGTGGCTCCGCCTCCTCAGCTGGTTGAGCTCATTTTCCAGACCTCGGGCCACTTCCTGGGCATGGCGCTCGGCCTCTCGCTGCCTCACAGAGATTAGCTCCACCAGCTCCGCCTGGCTCTGCTCCACCAGACGCTGGAGCTCAGCGTAAACCTGCCAGCTCTCCTCCAGCTCCTTCTGAGAACTGGCCTGTAGGGGCCACACAGCACCATCACCATCACATTTATCAACCTTTGGAACCATTACATCAATGGTTTCATGTTTGATCACATAGCCCCGCCCCTTCACCTTTATACCCTGCTCGGCCAGCGTCGCCACGTGCTAAGGTAACAAAAACACGTGGGACTGCTCACCACACAAAATACACAACAGAAATACAAAAAAATGACTCAAAACTCTCAAAAACACTTCATACCAAAGACTATAAAGAGACAAAACGACAAAAATAGGCATTAGTATTCCAAATACAAACAAAATGACTTAAAAACACGAGCAAACAAAAATACAAAAGAACAAAAAAAAATGACAACAAAAATACACAAACAAATATACACCAAATAACAAAAATACACAATTGTTTAATACAAACAAAAACAAAACACACAAAATGAAAACAAAAACTCACAAGGCAACAAAAATACAGAAAAAATAACAAAAATACATGAAACACAAAATTACAACATTGAAAGCCTAAAAAAAAAAAAAAACATGTGAGAAATTTCACTAAAAATACATCAAATGACAAAACAAAAGAAACAACTCCCGGGCCAACAAAAATGCACAAAACAATTTAAATACAAAAAAATAACAAAAACACAAAATTACTCAAAACACAAAACACAAATTAATAATAAATAAACAAAAATACACAAATTGACACAAAATACTCAAGAACACACAAAACAACAACAAAAGCAACAAATATACACAAAATGCAACCAATAACACACAAAACTCAAACACACGAGTCAACAAAAACATAAAAACTAAAGTACAAAAAAATGACAATACATACAAGTCCAACAAAACACACAAATTGACAAGAAAAATACAAAATATGACTCAAAACACAACAAAAATACACTAAATGACTTCAAAAACACACGAGCCAACAAAAAAATAAATTTTTTTAAATAAAAACAAAAAATAACAAAATTACATGAAATGACTCAAGACTCCATAAAACACCAAAACAAACAAAACACACAACAACAAAAGCATAAAAAAGCACAAAACAACTTAAATACAAAAAATGACAAACACAAAATTACTCAAAACACACAAGACGACACAAATACACAAAAAACAAAAATACGCAAATTGTCACCAAAGACTATAAAGATGTAAAATTACTTAAAATACAAAAAAAAAAATTACGAAAAAAATACACAACTCCAAAAAACACCACAACACAAAGTCACAAGTGAACAACAACGCATGAAACAAATAAAATCCCAGAAAAAAATATTAAAATAACACAAAACCACAAAAATACACAAACTGACACAAAAGACTCTAGACAAACAAAACAACAAAAGCACAACAGATTAAACCAAATACAAACAAAACAAGACCAAAAATACACACAAAGACAACAATAACAAATAATACACACACAACAAACACACAAAGAGAATTACATAAAACAACAAATACACACAAAATGACAACACAAACACACAAAGAGAATTACATAAAACAACAAATACACACAAAATGACAACACAAACACACAAAGAGAATTACATAAAACAACAAATACACACAAAATGACAACACAAACACACAAAGAGAATTACATAAAACAACAAATACACACAAAATGACAACACAAACACACAAAGAGAATTACATAAAACAACAAATACACACAAAATGACAACACAAACACACAAAGAGAATTACATAAAACAACAAATACACACAAAATGACAACACAAACACACAAAGAGAATTACATAAAACAACAAATACACACAAAATGACAACACAAACACACAAAGAGAATTACATAAAACAACAAATACACACAAAATGACAACACAAACACACAAAGAGAATTACATAAAACAACAAATACACACAAAATGACAACACAAACACACAAAGAGAATTACATAAAACAACAAATACACACAAAATGACAACACAAACACAATGAGAACTGTTTGTCCACATGATCCAATGTGTGTCCATCAGTGTGTGTGTTTCAGTGTTTACACGCACACGCACACGCACACGCACACACACACACACACACACACACACACACACACACACACACACACACACACACACACACACAGCTGCAATCTAACACTGTGTAATCATGGTTGAGGAGAAAATGTAACTGAACTGGAACGTCAGGGTTCCTGTTTAACGTTAACACACAGACACACACACACACACACACAGGTCCTTTGAAAGACTGGCCTTGAGGCGTGTCTCACTATGTGAGAAAATCGGTGAGCTCGCGGCGATCTCACCGGTTGGACCAGTATGTGACATACGCACGCACGCCAATATTAGATTTTTAGAGATTTTTAATAAATAAAAAAAAGAATAATCAGTGACTTCTAAGGAACATAGTAATAATTTTGTATAATATTAACATTAAAAATAGAAAAAAAAACATATGTATACCTGTAAAAATAAGTGGTTATGAAACATGACTAAATAAATTAATATATAGATGGATAAATAAATATATGAATTAATAGATGAATAAATAAATATGTAAATAGATGAGTAAATGAAGAACTGAATAAATAGGTAAACAAATACTTGAATGAACGAATAAATAAATGAATTAATAGATGAGTACATAAATGAATCGTACTAAATTTAAATCCGTTATTTTCCATTAATATTTCTTTCTTTTTTTGTTTAGTTCTGCAATGAAAATTTGATTTCAAACTAAAAACAAGTATCATAACCATAGAAAATACAGTAGTTCACCCCTTCAAAATATAAGTCTGCAACAATCTAATAATGTGTTTGTGCTCCAGTTTAGGCTCATGACCCACAGGTTGAGGATCCCTGCTCTAAGTCTTAGTAAATAGTTGCTAACAGTGGCTAACAGTGTGTTGATGGTACCATGCTAACAGTGGCTAACTGTGTGTTGATGCTAACATGCTAACAGTGGCTAACAGTGTGTTGATGGTACCATGCTGACAGTGGCTAACAGTGTGTTGATGGCACCATGCTGACGGTGGCTAACAGTGTGTTGATGCTACCATGCTAACAGTGGCTAACAGTGTGTTGATGCTACCATGCTAACAGTGGCTAACAGTGTGTTGATGCTACCATGCTAACGGTGGCTAACAGTGTGTTGATGCTACCATGCTAACGGTGGCTAACAGTGTGTTGATGCTACCATGCTAACGGTGGCTAACAGTGTGTTGATGCTACCATGCTAACGGTGGCTAACAGTGTGTTGATGCTACCATGCTAACGGTGGCTAACAGTGTGTTGATGCTACCATGCTAACGGTGGCTAACAGTGTGTTGATGCTACCTTGCTAACAGTGGCTAACTGTGTGTTGATGCTACCATGCTAACAGTGGCCAACAGTGTGTTGATGCTACCTTGCTAACAGTGGCTAACTGTGTGTTGATGCTGCCATGCTAACAGTGGCTAACAGTGTGTTGATGGTACCATGCTAACAGTGGCTAACTGTGTGTTGATGCTACCATGCTAACAGTGGCTAATAGTGTGTTGATGCTACCTTGCTAACAGTGGCTAACTGTGTGTTGATGGTACCATGCTAACAGTGGCTAACAGTATGTTGATGCTACCTTGCTAACAGTGGCTAACTGTGTGTTGATGGTACCTTGATGACTTTGATGGACTGTTTGATCTCCTCCAGTTTCTTTGATCTCTCTTTGATCAGGATCTTCAGCTCAGACCTCTTCTTTCCCAGAGTGCTCTGTGAACCACATCAGTCCACCATCAGAACCAGAACCAAAACCAGATCAAAGCTCTGGTTAACTCACCGCCTTTTTCTTGAACTCGTGGTTGACGGAGACGATGTCGTGGGACTTGTGGTTGGCTTCAGCGCAGGCGGAGCAGATGCACACGTGGTCAGAGCGACAGTAAACGTCCAGCAGACGCTCGTGTTTCTTACAGATTTTCTCCTCCAGGTGGAACGTGGGTTCGATCAGACGGTGGGACGTCAGGGTCTTCACCTGCAGCACCACAACAGCACAATGTGCAAAACAAATGGTATAATTAGAGCAAAATCAGAGGGGGCGGAGCTTAAATTACCACAGAGGGCAGAGTATGGAGAGGGATGGCCAAGAGAAGAAACAATAGAGATATATAGGAGGTAGAATAGATGAAAGAATAAACAAATATAGTATAAACATATGTATATAATAAATAATTTGAATGATTAATAATATTAGTCAGATTTTATTTTTAGTCTATTGTTTTATTTTAGTCTATTTTTATTTTAACTCTATTCATTTTAGTCCATTATTTTTTATTTTACTCTATTATTTTATTCTTGTCTACTATTTTTTTAGTCTATTATTTTTATGTTAGTCTTTTAATTTAATTTTAGTTTAATATTTCATTTTATTTTGTTTTAGTCTTATTTTGTTCTAGTGTACTATCTTTATTTTAGTCTATCATTTTTATTTTAGTCTATTATTTTATTCTCATCTACCATCTTTAATTCTATTAATTTTATTCAGTCTATCAATTTATTTTAGTCTATCTTACTGTAGTCTAGTTTTTTGTTAAAAACAGCACAATAAGGATGTAAAGCCACTAATGACTCAGCGTTTTCTGCACAGCTGAAGTGACACAGCGAGTGAAAAGCCAACGTTCTCAGACCTTCTTGTGGTGCCTGAGGTGAGACTCGCAGAACGATCCAGGACAGTTGATGCAGGACTTGTGAGCTTTCAGTTTCCTCCCAATGCAGGCGTCACACGGGACGTCTCCGGGCCGGGCGAACTCCCCCGTGTCCTGGGTGCTGACGCTGCCGGGGGTCCCGACCGCGCTCAGGTTTAGGGTGGAGCCCGGGGACCCCATCCCCTCGGCGCCGCCCGACGACATCAGACCCTGGAACTGGGAGGAGATCTCGGCCAGGACGCGGTTGACGCTCATCTCCGGCTTTCTGGAGAAGGTCTTCTTGCACATGGGGCAGAGGATCTTCTTGCTGTGGTTCCAGTAGCCCTGAAGACACGCCTTGCAGAAGCTGTGGCCGCATGGCGTGGAGATGGGCTCCACAAAGATCTCCAGACAGATGGAGCAGGTGAACTGGTCCTCTGTGAGGCCTTGGCCGGCTCCTGGAGAGGCCACGCCTGGAATCAGAAGGAAGATCTGATCATTTAGGATCAAAGCGTGAAGTTTACGTATCTTCAATCAGTGTTTCTCAAGCTTTTTATTCTGAACCCAAGAACCCCCTTTCTCGTATTTCATAACCGAAGTACCCCTCTCCTTATTTAGAAACAAAGTAACCCCTCTTTCTTATTACGGAACCCAAGTACCCCTTTACTCTTGTTTTGGAACCCAAGAACCCTCCTGGTGAGAACCCAGTGGACTTTTTTTTTTCTTCTTTTTTTAACACTAAACAATTCAAACAAAAGTAAATATATAATTTTTTTAAATAATTCAAGGAAAAATGACAGAAAATGAAGAATTACGGTATTTTTCCCTAGAAAACAGTTAATACAGTGACGTTGGAACCAGGAACCAGAAAATTTCCCTAATATTTTCCGAGAAACAAAACAAAAAAACAAATACAAATTCAAAAATAATACTGATAATAACTATTTCCATTTCTGTTTCTCTCTATCTATCATATCTGTTGTCTTTTTCCCACAATCACGGAGGATAAATAATATCAGTTTATTAGTTTGAAAAAACAGCATTTGCCCTTTTTTTGATTTTAAAAGAAAAATGTAGGAATTTGTTGTTTGTTGGAAAAACGTTTAACGGCTCACTTTTAACGTCCAGTTCAAACTACGTCATAAAGACAAAATAAACAAACAAAGGTCACATGATCATAAAAGAAGAAAAAAAAGAAAAAATAAAGTAAAAGGTTTATTAAATTATTATTACATTTTCTATGTGCTTAAATACTGTTAACAAATGATTACATGTTGTGATTTAAATGGTGTTTCATTGAGTTTTAATTACTTATTTACAGTCAACTAATTTGGTGAAATCATTTCGACTCATTTCGTAACACATAAAAACAACAGTAGTTTAACACAAAATGACACAGCAGGAACACAAGGGACACATTATGGAATAGAAGTGGGAGGGGCTTTTTAAAGGTGGTGCACAAACTATCCCAGGAATGCTGAAAGTCCACCAGACCTGCCTGAGCTATGAATGACACACAACCTGCTCACACACACACGCACGCACACGCCCACAGAAAACAGTCAAACTTTTACTGTTGTTTTTTTGTTGTCAATTTGTATTAGTTTTTTAGTCATTTTTACTACTTTTGTTTATTTGTGTGTCATAAGTCATTTTGTGGTTTTTTGTGTGTTTTTTTCCTTGGTCATTTTGTGTGTTTTTGTTATATTTTGTGTTTATGGAAAGGTTGTTTGTTTTTTGTATGTTGTTTTATAATTTTTGTGGGTTTTTTTGAGTCATTTTGCTGTGTTATCTAAAAGATTTCTTGCATTCTGTTGTCATTTTGTATGTATTTAGTCATTTTTTGTACTTTGGTTTTCTATCTGTGTCATTTTGTTGTATTTTGAATGTTTTTTAGTCATTTTGTGTGTTTTTGTTGTATTGTGTCGTTTTGCTGTGTTTTTTAAAAGATTTCTTGCATTCTGTTGTGATTTAGTATGTTGTTCTGTAATTTTGTATTGTTTTTTAGTCATTTTTTGTACTTTTGTTTTTCATCTGTGTGTCATAAGTCATTTTGTTGTATTTTGTGTATTATTTTTGTTTGTTATTTTGTAATTTTGTGTGATTTGGTTGTTGTTTTTTGTGTCATGAATCATTTTGTGAAATGTTCTTGTATTTTGTGTTTTTTTTGTGTCATTTCTTTATGTTCTGTTGTCATTTGATTTATGTGTCTGTAATTTTGTGTGTTTCTTAGAGTGATTTTGTGTCTTTTCGTATCCGTGAGTCGTTTTGTGTGTTTTTGTTATATTTTGTAGGTTGCATTTTGTGAAATGTTCTAGTATTTTGTGGGGGTTTTTTTATGTAATTTCTTGTATTTTGTATGCTGTTCTGTAATTGTGTATCAATTTTTAGTCATTTTTTGTACTTTTCTTTTTTATTTGTGTGTAATAAATCATTTTCTTGTATTTTGTCTGTTTTCGGGAATATCATTTGTCTTTTTGTTGTTGTTTTTTCTATGTTCTGTAATTTTGTGCGGGGTTTTTTGAGTCATTTTGATATTTGTGTGTCATAAGTCGTTGTGTTGTATATTGTGTGTTTTTTTTAGTAATGAGTCATTTCTTCTATTTTTGTTCTAAAACTAATCCCCCGAAAAACTGTGAATAATAACAGAACAGTTAAAACAATAAACACACAATTCATTTCACTTGTGTTCATCTGTTCAAAAAAAAATGACAGTTTATAAAAACAGTTTTAGAAATAAAAAAAAACACCTTTTTCATTGTTTAGGTGCAAAACAATAAATAATAATTATTTAACAGTGATATTTTTAGTTTTCCGTCGAGCAATAAATGTTCAAAACTGATATTTTTAATTTTTTTTTAATGCAAATCCCCGAAAAATTCTAATAAAACAACAACATAACAGTTGATTTTAAAACATAAAACACACATTTAATTCAATTTCATGCAGTTTTGCTTTGTGACCAAAGGGGAAACACATATTTTAGTGCAAAACAATAAATAATCAATATCGAACAGAGATATTTTTTAGTTTTTCGCCAAACAGTAAATCTTAAAACTCTGATATTATTGCGATATTGAAACTTAATGAATTAATTATTAGATTAAAATGTAATTTAATGGTCATTATACGATGTAAACAAAAGTAGAAATGTTTTCAGGAAGTATTTTCAATGAGTTGTAATCTAACATCCACCACCAGAGGGGGCTATCACAGGTTTTAACTCTCACTACTGCTGAAATAAAGGTTTTTTCACTATAAAATGGATTATTTTGGGAGTTTCTGGATGAAAACCTATAAAAACAGTTTGTGGTGGTGTTAGTTTTCAATGTTAGAAATGAAGTTTTATCCTAAAAGAGCTACAAAGTGACATTCCAGAGCTTTTAGTGTCTTTAGTGGTGAAACTACTGCTATGAACTGGTGTGGAGGAGAAATAAAGGAAAGATAATAAAAACTCACTCTGCATGTTTTCCTCTGAAGTCAAAGCTCTTCTTCTTCTTCTTCTCAAACACTGAACTTTGAATCTGAAGCTGACGACAGGTGTTCAAAGACTTCCTGAAACCTGCAGTGGGCGGGGCTTCCGCAGTAGGTGGGGCTTACAATCTCAGCGTGGCGCGCCCAAAGTACACAGAGAGAGAGAGAAAGAAAGAGAGAGAGAGAGAGAGAGAGAGAGAGACAGAGAGAGAGAGAGAGAGCACAAAAATGGAATCATATCAATTGTTTTGCGTGTTTGTTTTTTGTCATTTCTATATTTTTCTCTCATTTTGTGTGTTTTTAAAGTCGTTTTATGTAATCTTGTTGTAATTTTGTATATTTTTCTCTTCCTGTGTGTTTGTTTTTGCAGTTTTTTGTTGTATTTTGTGTTTTTGAAAATATTTCTTCTTTTTTTGTTGTCAATTGGTATGTTTTTCTGTAATTTTGTTGTTGTTTTTCCGAGTCATTTTATGTAATGTCATTTTGTATAATTTTCAATCAATCTGTGTATTTTTCTGGTCATTCGTATATTTTTCCCTCATTTTGTTTGTTTTTGTTGTATTTTTGTGTTTTGAAAAGATTTATTGTATTTTTTGTTGTTGATTTATATGTTTTTCTCTCATTTTGTGTGTTTTTGATGTAATTTTTTGTGTTTTTGGAGTCGTTTTACGTAATTTTGTTGTAATTTTGTACATTTTTCTCTCGTCTTTTTTTTTTTTTGCAGTTTTTTGTTGTTTTTGTTGTATTTTGTGTTTTTGAAAATATTTATTTTTATTTTGTATGTTTTTCTCTTATTTTGTGTGTTTTTAAAGTCGTGTAATCTTGTAATTTTGTATATTTTTCTCTCATTTTATGTGTTTATTTTTGCAGTTTTTTGTTGTATTTTGTGTGTTGAAAATATTTCTTCTTTTTTGTTGTCAATTTGTATGTTTTTCTGTAACTTTGTGTGATTTTGTTGTTGTTGTCATTATGTATAATTTTCAATCATTCGGTGTATTTTTGTAGTGTAGTATTTTTTTGTTGTCGATTTATGTGTTTTTCTCAGATTTTGTGTGTTTTGATGATTTTTTTGTGTTTTTGGAGTCGTTTTATGTAATATTGTTGTCATTGTGTATATTTTTCTCTCATTTGGTTTGTTTAAATTGTTGTTTGAGTCGTTTTATGATATGTTGTGTTTTTGTGTTTTTGGAAAGAATTTTTGTATTTTGTTTTTTTTTTTTGTTTGTTCATTTTTATGTTTTTGATTTGTGTCTTTTTTAAGTAATCTCATAGTGTGTGTGTGTGTGTGTGTGTGTGTGTGTGTGTGTGTGTGTGTTTTAGTAATGACTAATTTCTTGTATTCTTGTTCTCATTTTGAATAACGTACAGATTTATTACAACAAAATGTAAAATGACAACAAGAAATTCTTTAATTTGGTGAATTGTATGTTTTTTTTTTATTCTTTTGTGTATTTTTGTTATCATTTTGATTAATTTTCTGTAATTTAATTCAGAGTAATTTTTGTTTTGTGCTTTTCATTAGTCACTTTGTTTTCATTTGTGTGTTTTGGAAAAGCCACATTTTTGTTGTTGTCATTTTGTGTATTTTTCAGCGCTTGTGTGTGTTTTATTATGATTTTGTGTATTTTTCTGCTGCCAGTTGCTAAAGTTTGTAACAAACACAGATTTTTGAACAAACTCTGTGTTTATCTTTAACTTCAAGCTTTAAAAACGCGTTTCTAACTTATATAAAAACTGTGTTTTTAAGGCGCCACAGGAACGGAGAGCCGGCACTATTCGTTACCATGGCAACCAGAAAGAAACACGATAGTGACGTCACCGCGTTGCCTAGATACGACCGTCTATTTGGAAAACCAAAGCTTAACTGTATTTTATTTTGACATTTAACGGTATATTTGAGTAAAGTATCATTATTTTAATGATTCAAACATTCTTTAAATTAGGAAATAAAGAGTTTTAAAAGGACTAATATTTAAAAAAAAACAAAAAAAAAAAAAAAGATTCATTGGTTGTCATTGTTGTACATTACCAGAACACAACATTTTGAATGCGGGGTTCATTTTAAAACATGTAAACTAATGTATGTATAAATAAAATAAAACTGAATAACTGTTTGTCATTTGCAGATTTGTTTTGTTTAGATATTTTTGATTCAGTTTTCTCTCATTTATGCCTGTCCTGTAGTTTTAATATTATTGCTGAAACATTTGATCAATAAATAAATATATTCTATTCCAAATCGCCATCTTCCTATTTTACTAGTTACCAACAAACAACTTTTAACTAATCATAAAACCAGACAAGACCTGTATCACATGGTGAATACGTGAATTGAAAATTGTCAAATAGAATTGTTCATGTGAAATACATCTTATTGTGTGTATTTTGTTGTTGTTGAGTAATGCAACTAAATCAGCAACACTTAAAAACATTGCTCGGCTAATGCTAGGTTAGTGCTTTCAGATCCTTCCAACGTATGCGCAAAAGCCGCCTCCATCTGGTTGGACTATTACACGTCAGTTTGGTACTATTTACAAGGTTGAAACCCTGCTTTTTAAAAAGAAGTAGAAATTTATGTTTTGAGTGAATTACGACTGATTTTGGCTTTTACTTTATTTTTCGTTTGGTTTTTTATTGTCAATGTTTTGTATTGTGTTTTTATCCCTTTTCTTTTTTAAATTAACAATTAAAAACACCACAAAACAGTCACATATTTAAATGTGTACTATTAAAATATTTAACAAACATTGCATGGGTGGTTTATATTCAAATATCACGTCCCAGTAGCTCTGTCGTAAGGATTGCGAGTAAAGGAAGTGACGTAGACTATGCTAATGCGTTGAAAGGATCTGAAACGATTCGGCCCGTGAAAGTATTGGGCACTGACAGTGCTAATGCTAGGCTAATGCTATTGCTAGGCTAATGTTAATGCTAAAGCTAGCTAATGCTATGCTAACACTATTATTAAGCTAGTGCTAGTGCTAGTTAATGTTAATACTAGGCTAATGTTATTGCTAGGCTAATGCTAATACTAGGCTAATACTAAGATAATGTTAATGCTAAGTTCATGCTAGGTTAAAGTTGATACTAAAGCTAACTCTAATGTTATGCTAATACTAATATGAGGTTAATACTAATGCTAGCTAATGTTTATGCTAAGCGAATGCTCACACGAGGTAAAGTGCTAAAGCTAATTAATGCTAATGCTAGGTTAATGCTAATGCTTGCTAATGTTAATACTAGGCTAAGACTAATGCTAGGCGAATGCTAAGATAATGCAGGTTCTGCGACGCAGTTAGCATCTGCATCCACACTTACGTTTCCTTCAGGAAATGCAAACATTCTCGTTGTACATGTTACACACGTGGTTGTGTCTATACATGCCATTTCTGTTTTTTCAGACACAATCAGATGAAGCTAAACACCTCCACACACAGAGGAAGGTTAATTACTATAGATTATTTCCTTTCCTTTGGTCTCAGAGACCAACAGAGAAAACTGCAGTGCTGAGTTTGTCCTTCACTTTTTCCACCCAGTGATTTCTGCCACTAACTTCTCAAAGAGCAACTGTGCAGAGTTCCTTACGTCTGTTCTGAAGCCTGTGGTGGAGCAGAGAAGATAAATCAACAGAGGAGATGTTTGGTGCATTGATGGATGTGGATGGATGAACAGGAACTGTTCACGTCACCTTCAGTCGTACTTCATCACTGCCTGTTGGATGTGTTGGATGTGTTGGATGGTCTTACAGAAACCCTGTGAGAAACAGAAGAGTCAAAGTGACAGAGACACACACACCTGATCATAAAAATACTTCTTTGTTCTTCTGCATTGACTTATTTGATTTATTCAGATTTCATTCTGTGTATTTCTGTTGTTTTTGGAGTCATTTTTATATCGGATTTCTGTTGTAGTTTTATGTCTGTTTGGTGTCATTTTATACCATTTTTTAAAAATATTTTCTGTCATTCTCTGCATTTTTGTTGTGTGTTTTTTCTGTCCATTTTTAATCTTATTTATCATTAATTTTTTTTAGATCCTTTTGTCTATTTATCATTTCATTTTTGTATATTTATGTTTTCCTTTTGTGCATTTTTCTGTAATTTTGTGTATTTTTTTGGTAGTCACTTTGTGTATTTAAGTCATCATTGAATTTATGTATATCTTATATAGTGTATTTCTGGTATGTTTTACCCTGCGTTTATCAGTCCGCGTTTATCAGTCCGCGTTTATCAGTCCGCGTTTATCAGTCCGCGTTTATCAGTCCGCGTTTATCTGTCCGCGTTTATCAGTCTGCGTTTATCTGTCTGTTAGCAAGATAACTTAAAAAAAGAGAAAACTGATAAATAGGAAAAGGAACAGGTGATAACATTTTGGTGATGTTCTGGCAACCAAAATTAATTTCCCATCCACACTGTGGAACTTCTGTAAAATTCTGACATCATCACTGTTGATGATGTCATCAGTCCTACCGATACAGTAATGACACTGGTATATTAGAACATGTCTGATGTCAAACATTAACTCTTCTAAATAAGCCTGTGGATGTAAACATGCCAAAAACCAATTGTACAAAGACAGAATCTTACGCTTCGCACGCAGCGGCGTTCACCCAGACGCTTTTTAAATCTTCAAACAATGTTCCGACTGTCGTCTTGGGCGATTTCAATGTTGACCTTATAGAGTCCCCACAACACCAAATCATGACAATCGTGCACCAGTTTGGTTTCAGTACTGTACTCTATTGGATGTTTTTATGTCAACAACTATCAGCGTCCTGACATCACTGTTGCAGACTGCTATTTTTTAGACTATGATACAGCATTTATCTATTTGTATATATATATATATATATATTGTCATTGTTTGCAAATATATTGAAGTTGTTTGTTTTACTTTTTAAATAAAAAATAAATAAAAAAATAGAACTGGCCCTCACGGAACATGATTTGTATCAAGGTTGCAATATTTTAATAACTATTTGACAATTAATAATGTCATTGTTATTTCAAATGATAATGGTATGTTTTGATTATCAATGAATATAATAGTGTATATAAAATCAATGTAGAACTACAACATAGAGTGGAAATCACAATATGGGTGGAAATGAGCTGCTTGGCGGAGGTCTGCGCTCTCCGAGTGCTTTTCTAGTTTTGTTTATGTTTACGAGTCTCATTCTGTGTATTTTTGTTTTTTTATTTGGTCTTTTTCGAGTCCGGTTTGTCGTATAGTTTTTGTCATTCTCTGCATTTTTGTTGTTTTGGAGTTTTGCGAGTCTTCTTTTCTGTTCTTGTATATTTTTCAGTTATTTTCTAGATCCTTTCGTCTAGTTGTCTTTTCATTTGTGTGTATTTTTGTTTTTCAATTTGTGTATTTTTGCTGTTGTGTGTATTTGTCTGTCATTCTGTGCATTTATTTTTGAATTCACGATACATCAGCTGCAAGATGTTGGATTCAATATGATGCAGTATTTTATTTTGAAGGTCAAAAGATTAAAAAAAAAAAAAAAAAAAGCATTTTAATTGTTGTGTGCATAAAATTGTTCCATCTCTTGTATCCACCACACAAGATTGACTTCAGGAGAAGCAGGGGATCTGCTGCAGATACCACAGCACACCTTTAAAGTTCAGCCTATTTTCAGATCAATGCATCCTAGACTTTTGTCTTTGACCTTTAGTACCAAATACTGAGTAAACATGTGTTTATAAATGTTAGAATCAAGGCAAAGAGTGAGTGGAGCTTTAAGGTAAATACAGCTGCTGTGTTGTCCTTCCACCACTAGTAGGCAGTCTAACACTGGCTGGAACTAATGCTACAGGAACCTGTGGATTTATTCACCCTGGTCCTGGATAGCCCCTGTCCTGCATGTTCTAGATCACACATGGGCAACTGACAATTTTAGTTCATCCCCCAAGGTAAACAAACACACAGAATTACAAAAAAAAACACACAAATATCAACAGTAAAAATGCACAAAATGATTCCAGAGACACAAAAAAATTATAGAAAAATACAAGAAAAACAAAAACATATGCAGTTACAAAAATCTACACACGGAGGACAACAAAAACATGCAAAAGGACTGAAAAAACACACATTAAGCATCCAATGATGACACACAATGCCATAACAAAAATACACAACACCACAACAGAAATACACTAAAAACAAATGACAAGAAAATCACACAAAACATCCAACAAAAATACACAAAGCAACAACAGAAATACACTAAAAATGACTAGCCAAATCACACAAAATACTACATAAAATACAAAAAACTATAACAAAAATACAAAAAACAACAGAAATACACAAAACTGACAAAAAGAAATAAACAAAACAACAAAACAGAAATATACAAAAAATAACAAGACAATTTACACAAAACATTAAACAAAATCACAAAACAACAAAAATACACAAAACATTAGAAATACACACAAAAAAAGACCAGAAAACTGTAATTTTCGATCACTAGTTCCTTTCATAACTTCTTAAAACTTGATGTCTGATGTAACCCTACACAAGATTTATTTCTTACCTCAACCCAGCAAATAAAGACGTCTTGAATCTTAAATGTATAAACTATATTTGCATTAAATTAATCAACAGAGGCTGAACACTTAATCAAATCAGATGTCAGCTGATATGGAATTACAGAACTCTCTCCTGCCCTAAACAGACCAGATAGCAACGTACACTGACAGCATTCACCAAGGTCTCTGCTTGAGGAGGCTTTGCTATGTTATGACTACAGCTATCAGCAACATACATAACGCTGAGAACACTGAACAGCAGCAGATTCACTGAGACACACGCACTGAAATTTGCGCCTTTGAAAATGTGTCTTGGTTTAGAAACAGGTGCTCTTGAAAGGGTAACAAATTACAAGCTCTATCCAAAGATCATTGTAGTGGTCGTGATAACAGAGCGCAGCCTCCTCAGGCAGAGGCCTTGGTGAATGCTATCAGTCTACGACGGTATCTGGCCTGCTTAGAGCAGTCTGACCAGGAGAGAGTTCTGTAAATACATAACAGTTCCTTTAGAAGCAGCGTCAGGTGCTCAAGCGCTCAGCGCCATCTTACCTCCTTCACAGGCTGGGAGTGACACCCCAACTTTGTTAAGAATATGCCATCAGGCTCGTATCCAGTGGAAATCTTCTCACGGGAATCACGAGTGTACTCCCACCGTCTCTTCCATCGCGACGTCCGATCTCACTCCTGTCGCACAGAGCGATCTACAGCAGTCGTCACGTGTGCATATCGTCGTCAGAAGAAGCTCCGACACACATCTTAGTGTTGTTCATAGTAAGAAATGAAAAAAAATAGTAAAGAACATGGAAAGTCAATGAAAGAAGGTAAGAGCTAATGATAAACATGCTAATGCTAGAGTGCAGTGCCAGTTCACCATTTACTTTATGAACCAACCTGAAGTCTCAAAAGTCTGGGACCATTTCATTGAAAATTTAGGTAGAACTAACATCTGTGACATGAAAGTAACAGTAATAAGCTCGAATCAAAGCAGCAGAAAACTGTTTTATATATTTTTTTAATTAATTGGGGAAAACTGTATTGAAAAATTTTGAGTAATGCTCCTCCTGCCCCCGCAAACTCCACGTATGCTTTGAAGGTATTCTTTAATGAAATTTTCTTCATCTCCTCACTTCTTAGGCCACGTTTGTTTGAAACCGATGCTCCGACGCAGTCATCTCGCCATCTCATTGGGGTCCTTGGACTCTTGAGATTGTCTGTTAACTGAAATATTCAATGTGTCATATCGCAGTTGTCGTCCTCCAGGGTTTGATAATTAGCATTAGAGTAGCGCTCCCTGCAGGACTTTTAAAACGTCTCAGTGGAGACAGTCTTATGCACCTAGGCTTATATTTGCTTGTGTGTGCATCGACCCCACGGCACTGCAGAGATGATGTCACATGATGATATGGAGCTACAGTTTTCTTGGAGTGGGGGCGTTGTGGGGAGGGGGGGGGGTGGCTCTGCTTTTTCTGGTTGTCGCAGTGTCAGTCAAGGTAAATGTATTCCTCCTCCTCCCCCGTTTTCTTCTCTATGGCAGCTTTTCCTCCATCTTCCACTCCCTCTCTCTCTCTCTCCCTTTTTGTTCTTCCTCTTATTGTTTTATTTTCCATAAGCTCGTCCAAGCTTTAAAAATAGAAGATATATCCCCTCTCTTTTTTTTTGCTTCCTGTGCTTTTCCTCTTTTTTTGTTCTGCAGTCTCTCTGCACTCACCATCTCTCTCCATCTCATGCTGTAGTATATAGAGCCCTGCTAGAGTTAAACACAGAGGATTCTGCGCCTCATGAAAAAGAGCTAGAAGTTGATTCTCTACATTTCAATGACATGCTAATTCTTCCTTTGCCTTTTTAAACCCCAGCTCTCACATGTGTGAATTCCACATTTTCCACCTGTTTTCTGTGATCATGGAATATCGGAGGCCCTACCAGGATTGTCCTGGTGTCAGGTGCACTGACAAATGGTTCTTTGTCTCTGCGTGTTGGCCATGAGATAGACTGCCTTCCTGTCATAGGTTTGTCCAATGTGAACTCCAACACCCGCAGAACTGCGTACAGGAATAAGTGGGGTTAGAGAGCACAAAGACTGATACACAACAACCACAATGTGGCAAACTTTTATCCCTGTGGTTCTCAAATAGAAATATTTGTGTTTTGTTGTCATACATTTGTACTTTCACGGGGATCATAAAATATTTTTGATTCGCAACTTTCATGCATAAATATTTCAAACACATTCCCAGAGGGTTGGATGTTGAAAGGTAGCAGCAAGGTGAGGGACAGATACACTAAAACTCTGCCCTCGGTCAATCAGGTGAGTCTTGTTGGATTAAAGTAGATTCTTGAACTGAGACAGAGTCTTGAATTAAAGAGAGTCTTGAACTAAAGCAGTCTAGTGATACTGGCTAACTATAGACTCAATCAGCAACCTTCCATTCATGGCCAAGATCATTGAGAAGGTGGTCTTCAACTAATTGAGTCAATTCTTAACATTCAACAAAATATTTGATACATTTCAGTCAGGTTTTGGTTCTCATCACAGCACAGAAACTGCTCTGATCAAAGTGATCAATGACATAAGGTTGAACACTGATTCAGGAAAAGTATCTGTTCTCATTCTATTGGATCTAAGTGCTGCATTTGACACTGTAGATCATACAATTTTGTTGCACAGATTGCAAACATGGGTTGGACTAAATGGAAAAGTAATGCAATGGTTTAAGTTCTACTTGAAGGAGCGAAGCTATTTTGTAAGCATTGGAAACTTTGAATCTGACAGATTACCAATGTCCTGTGGGGTTCCTCAGGGATCTGTTCTTGGACCTCTTCTGTTTAGCCTTTATATGCTTCCTTTAGGACAAATTTTACAGAACTGTAAGGTTAATTATCAGAGCTACGCAGATGACACACAACTATATCTATCACTGAACCCAGATGACTATGGTCCCATTGAGGTGTTGTGTGACTGTTTAGAAAAAGTAAACTGCTGGATGAGTGAAAACTTCCTTCAACTAAACCATGACAAGATGGAGGTGATTGTCTTTGGTAACAAGGAAAAGAGGACCGCTGTCAGCAATTATCTTGAGTCTCGATCTTTAAAAGCTAAAGACCAAGTCAAAAACCTTGGTGTTCTGATCTGACATTATCTCCAGCAGACTGGACTATTGTAATGGTCTTCATCAAACATCTACAGCTGGTTCAGAACGCTGCAGCTCAGGTCTGAACCAGAACAAAGAGGTCAGAACACATTAGTCCAGTTTTAAAGTCTTTACAGTGGCTTCCAGTCAACCTCAGAGGAGACTGTAAAGTTCTGCTGCTGGTGTATAAATCTGTGAATGGGTTTGGTCCAGAATACATCAGTGACATGTTAGTCAGGTATGAACCCAGCAGGTCTCTCAGATCTATGGACACAGGTCAGATAGTGGAGCCCAGAACTCATAGTAAACATGGTGATGCTGCTTTTAGTTGTTATGCTGCAAAGAAGAACAAACTGCAGCAGAGCTGAAGTCAGCATCACATGTGAACATTTTTAAATCAAAGTTAAAGGCACTTTTTTCTCTACTGCGTATGATTGAGAGAGAGACTTTTAGTCATGTTGTTGATGTCATGTGTTTGTTGATGATTTTAATTAATTTTACTGATGATTTTAAATGTTTTTATTGATTTTAAGCTGTTGAATGTTTTCTGTTGCACTTTTTGATTACGTAAAGCACATTGAGTTGCCTTGTGTATGAAAAGTGCTGTACAAATAAATTTGCCTTATCTTGACTTGAACTAAAGCAGAGTTTTGAACTATATAAGAGTCTTAAACTAAAGTAGAGTCTTGAACTAAATAAGAGTCTTGAACTAAAGCAGTTTTGAACTAAATAAGAGTCTTAAACTAAAGTAGAGTCTTGAACTAAATAAGAGTCTTGAACTAAAGCAGTTTTGAACTAAATAAGAGTCTTGAACTAAAGCAGAGTCTTGAATTAAAGAGAGTCTTGAACTAAAGAAGAGTCTTGAACAAAATAAGAGTCTTGAACTAAAGCAGTTTTGAAGTAAAGTGAGTCTTGAACTAAAGCAGTTTTGAACTAAATAAGAGTCTTAAACTAAAGTAGAGTCTTGAACTAAATAAGAGTCTTGAACTAAAGCAGTTTTGAACTAAATAAGAGTCTTGACCTAAAGAAGAGTCTTGAATTAAAGAGAGTCTTGTACTAAAGAAGAGTCTTTAACTCAAGCAGAGTCTTGAACTAAAGAAGAGTCTTGAACAAAATAAGAGTCTTGAACTGAAGAAGATTCTTGAACTAAAGCAGAGTCTTGAACAAAGAGTCCCAATCCTCCTACCTGTGGGTTAATGGAAATCATTGGAACAGAGGAACAAAATTTGGACATTGCCATTACACCCCTCTTTGGTCCACCCATTCCACATAGTTTCAATGAGTTTAGCTTATTCTGTTAAATAATCCAAAGGTTTTGTTTTTCTGGAAACCTGCGAGTCTAATCATTTGTGTCAAGGGGATAAGCAAAAGCATGGCGTCCTATTTACTCAACATGTAACTGCGTGTTCTCGCTTTTCTGAATTCTTGCACCGTAATGAGCGTCCTCTGCGATCCCGTTTAAACTGGACCAGCACCCAAAGGGGAACCAGACTGAGAGTAGCTTCTCCTGGGACCTGATAGATGAACCAAAACATTTTCAGGGTTCAATATATCAGTTTGAAGCATTAGAATGGAGCTTTATGTTTAAAGTAACTAAACACATCATTATAAATCAATAGACTTGGTGATTGGCTATTCTTGTGAAACTTTTTCAAATTAAAGTCAGTGCTCATGGATCAAAAACAAAAAAGGAATCGAGACAAAGAATCAGGGGTTGGTTTTCAGAGATATCTGTAACTTTTCCATTAGCACGGATCACATATTGCATTAGACGAAATCAACTAGTGTAGGACAGCATCATGGGAGTTAGTTTTCTTTTATTCTTGGGGGAAACAGATACAACCCATTGATTGTTCCGTCTCAGTGAAAAAAGACCGGATGTCTACAACGATTGATTTACAGGCACCAAGGAAACTCAACCAAGTCTCATCTCAGCTGAATATTTCTTATTATCTTTGTTATATTTTGCAGTAATCTATAACTGTATGGTTTGTTTTCATTGTTATCATAACGTGTCAATATAAATGTCACCGTAAAGCTGATAGGCATTGCTCATTTACACTGGTTTATATAGATTTTGTACCTATTCTTATATATTCATATAAATCTAAAGTGTATTGTCTAAAGTCCAAATTCCAAAGTCTAAAGTCTAAAGTTTAAAAGTGTAAACTTTAGACTTTTTAAATATTTATATTAAATTTAATACACCAAAGTCTTAAGTCCAAAGTTCAAATTCCAAAATCCAAAATCTAAAGTCTAAAGTCTAAAGTTTAAAAGTGTAAACTTTAGACTTTTTAAATATTTATATTAAATTTAATACACCAAAGTCTTAAGTCCAAAGTTCAAATTCCAAAATCCAAAATCTAAAGTCTAAAGTCTAAAGTCTAAAGCCCAAAATTCAAAAGTCCAAAGTCTAAACTTTAGACTTTGGACTTTAGATCTTTGGACATCAGACTTGTCTCTAAAGTCCAAAGTTCAAAAGTCGAAAGTCAAATGTCGAAACTATAGGTGGAAGTCATTGTTTTGGGTCAGTGGATAAGAGGGTTAAGGGTGAAAAATGTTGTAGTTTTATGTGAAGTTGAAGTGTAAAATAAAAATATAAATTCTGATTAAAAAAATTGAGATAAACAGGAGCAACGAAGCAGATGGAGTTTAAAGCAGTACGCAGCAAATTTTATTCAGTGCAGAAAACACAATACAGGGAGTGTTTTTTTTGTGCATTCCCACCTCTGCCACCATTTCTGATAGTCCAACAACACATCATAAGACTGAAAATGTCCAAAAATACACAAAGGGGGGGAATTCATCGTCTACACATTTCACATGCCGTCACAACATAAAACAAATCGGAAAAAGTTTCACACAAAGATTCGTAGAAACGTGAACCGATCGACAAGAAAGAAATAAAACATTGAGTATAACGAGGAATAACCATTGGTGGGTTGTGGGATGGGGGCCCTGTAGAGCTTCCTGATTGGCAGATGCCTCCCTGAAACAACGGTGGTCACTGATTGGCCACGCAGCGAAAGCCTCAATGCCACACTGTGGACGTACAATCATCTCAAAGACAAACTAATGGTTTTAAGTCTTCTTCTGGGTAGCTTCACGTTTGCTTTGCGAACACTACAGACAACGAAACAGTTGATGTACAAGGAGAAAATATCTAAATATATGCTTTCTTTTGTTTTTCTCTTCTCTAAAGTATGGCTTTGATGTCACTTCTAGGCTGTAAAGCTGAGCTCACGGCTCTGAGTAGTCCTTTCAATCACTTTAGTCAAGCAGGAAAAGAAGTGAATGGAGATCAGAAGCCTGGGAGAATGGTTACGTACAAAAGCCAAGGCTGCACATTCGCCAAACATCAGTCACGGGAGCTTTTTTGGAGGATATTGAGATTCTATATTAAGCCAGCAGTTCTCATCTTGTGGTTCAGGACCCGAATGTAGGTTCTTAATGTTCCAAGCATTGTCCTGGCCAAAACAGATGGGTATGTTTATAAATGTTTACTATGAACCCTTTTTTCTAACACACTCTCTAAACCAGGGGTGTCCAACTCTTTTTAGCTCAGGGGCCAAATTTGGACCAGTTTGATCTCAAGTGGGCCACAGATTTTAGGCGGGAAACAGTCATTTCAACAATAATGTTCCCTAGTTTGTACTTGTTCTAGTGAAGGATCCAGGATCTTCACTTAAATTGATTTTAATGACCACATCTTTAAATTGGGGAAATTTTGTGGAATATTTTGAGGGAAAACTACAGGATTTTGGAAAAAGTTGTGCAAATATTGTGGAGTTTCATTGAATTTGTGTATTTAGAGGAACTGAGATATCTACAACGGAACTAGTTGGTCATTTACACAATTATTCATGGTTTTTTTTCTTGGTCATTTTTAATTCCTCCTGTGGGTCGAATTGGATGCTCTAAAGCAGACATGGGCAACCGGGGGCCACATAAGGCCCTCGCTAATTTTTTGTGGGCCCCAAATCAAATCCTCAAAAATCGTAATTCAAGAAGTTGAAAAGAATATGAACCCCATCATGATACACAAAATAACTTCCATAACACAAAATGTCAGCAAATTGCATAAAAAATTCAAAAACTACACAAATAACTCATAGAACATAAAATGAGACAACAACCACTTCAACAAAATGTCTACAAAAACACACAAAACAACATATCCAGACACAAAATGACGGGAAAATACAGAAAGCGAAAACAAAAATACAGAAAGTGAGCCCAAAGTTGCACAAATCGACAGCAAAAATGCAGTAAATGACAGAAAAATGCAGTAAATGACAGAAAAATACACAAAACTACAACAAGATCACAAAAAATTACAGAAACACACAATGACTCCAAAAACACACAAAATGATAAAAAAAACTGACAAAGCATAAAAAAATTTTTTTCCCCCTGTAATAATACTCTGATTGGTCAATATTCTAAATGCTGACATGAATGTTAATCATGTGGCCCTTGAATCAGATACAATCACATATTTTTGTGGCCCCCGCTGTGATAGAGTTGCCCATCCCTGCTCTAAAGGGCCTTGAGTTTGACACAAAACTAAAACCTTCATCATTCTATATTTTGACTGCTTCGTCTTTTCAAATTTGAAACTTGGTTCACAGCTTGTTACAAACGGGTTGTTGTGGGTCCTGAAACCAGAAAAGTTCAAAACCACTAGAGATCACAGCAGGGAGACTTTATATCATTTACAGCGAGAACTTTGCCTTCAGTAAAGACAGCGGTTGAACTAAACAGAGCTAAATCGGACCAACTTTAGCACAATGGAAGAAGGGCTAAACATCACAGTCAACTGGAAAACTCAATCAGGCTTTAGCAAAATGGGCATTTTTAAGCTTGGGCAGATCAAAAACGGAAAGGTAGTGATCTAAATTTGTAGCTAGAAGCTAGCGTACAGTGTGCCTGGAAAAATGGTCCAATTTTACTTTGTTAGTTCCAAATATAAATGTCAATTTGTCACTTGTTAATAATGTTGGTGACTCACTTGCCACAATGTACCCTGGTTCAGTTGTCGCGATTGTTAGCAGACATGAACTGATTAGCTTCACGGTTAGCAAAAACATCAATAGGTTTTAACTGTGTTGAATCATAGATAGAATACATTTTCCTTCATTTTACAGAGGAGTACTGTACAGTACTGTATTAGGGATTAAGGGGTTTTTATTTAGTTTTGAAACACAATAATAAACAAGCATTACAGTTAAAATATACATCTACCGCTAACTTAAGCTAAATCACACTATTTTCTGCACCACGTCCAAAAAATATTTTTCTATTCTAATCTATATTAAAACAAAGGTTGAAAAAAGATGTTTACGTGAAAAGTAACATTTATCTATAACATAATATTTTTCATTAATCAACAGAAAAACAGCATTTAATCCAGGCTAGCTCGGCTGCACATGCTAATGTAGCAACAAGTAGTCCTTGGAGTGTCACATGACCACTGCTGGTTTGTATGGGTTAAATTCAACAAAACGTAACATATTTGTGATGTGAAATGTGTTTAGAGCCTTCACAGAAAGCACTGTGCTTTATGAGAAGAAAGAAGAATTGCCTTTAGCTGAGTTAGCTTGTTAGCTTAGCTCTATTTTGTGTCACGCTTACCGTATACAGATGGAATCCCACCACAGTGAGCCAACTGGACAAGGCAGAACAGATATCTTTTAAGCTTCGTGCACCAAATCAAATTCATACTGTGGTTAAATATGAGGTTTAGTTAGTGGGAGAGAGCAGTTCGTTAACAAACCCAGGCCCGATGGGACGGAGGGAGGATACGGAGTCGCCTCCCGCCCTCGAAATAGAAACTAGGTTACATTCCTTTAATAATTCTAGTAATTAGTGAGATTGTTATTGAAGTTATGGAGAGGAGGAGTCTGGGTTTCTGTGCTACATACGTCGGGAGAAGAAAGGAGAAGGGTGAGTACGTATTATTATTCCATTTGTACAATTTTCTTGTACGTAGAGGGTGCTTTTATCCGTCCCCGTGCAGTCTGAGGGAGCTCAGGTTCACGGCTCTTTCTCCGTCAAGTGTTTATTTAAGGGTGTGAAGGTTTGAGTTACCGACAGAAGTCAAATGTAACCAAACACCGGCTCACAGCGGACACACGTGACGTGGTGGAGACGCCTGCCCGCGACTTCAGACACGGCCTATACGACCTCGGCCGGGTAAGGTTGCAGAAAGGTAAAGATAGCAGAAAGGTGGCGAGGACACAAGGACAAGGTCTACTTTAAGGTGGCAAGGTCGGCACAGCTGCTAACTTCCTCTCTTTGTTTGTTAACAAGTCTAATTCTGGAGATATGTTCAACTTTAAGAGATACATTTTTTTTTTTTTTTTTTTACAGTTTCAGACCGACTATTATACTCTAACATCATCCTATTTTTAACCGTTGCAAAATAAATAAATTAATCAGCCTTAAAAGCAGTTGGTTAGAAATTGGCCAAAAGGTCACATAATGAATATCCTACTCATGGCGTGATGTTAAACCCTTTTTGTGCCAAAAATGGTAGTAACATGAGATTTACCATTTGAGACTTAGTGGCGTGGGAGCTTTGTATCTGATATGGGAAGAATGTTAATATCGGGACTCATCATGAGTAGTGTTCCTTTCAATCAGGGGGTGTTTCGGCCTTTTAAAGAGATCCTCCACTGTTTTTACAAATGTGGCCTAAAACCTGTAAAATGTACCTATTAGAAGATCTATGCCTAACAAAACACGCTATTTTGCACCATTTTCATTTAATTAATTTTTAAAAATGGAATCTATTTTACCGTTTGAGAGCCTGTGTGCCACCATGTTGAAATGACGTCATTGATGACGTAAATCGACCCTTTTAGTCCATTGAGTTCTAAAGGAGGTGAAGCATTCAGGATCATTTAGCAGCTTTTTCAGTCAAAATAACAACTTGTGCTGCTTTGAGTTACTCTAAAAATCAGTAAAAGTCGATGTAAACCTCTTTGTTTACCGAAATTTGATAAACAAAATCCGTGAGTCAAAACAATCTGTGACCAGAGGGGGCGACAGTTCCAGCTCTGCTGTTTCGTAGACGCCATGAAGCAGAGAAGAAGAGCTCCGCGCATGTAAATACAGGTAACCAGGATCCAATGCTCATTAATGCTGACCCAAGTAGAATCTGTCTGTTGCAAAGAAATGGTTGAAGGTATGGTTTAATGGTTTAAGTCTAGATTTTTTTTTTGCTTCTCTTCTTCATGGCGTCTATAAAACAGCAGAGTTGGAACTGTCGCCCCCTGCGGTCACAGATTTTTTCAGCTCACAGATTTTGTTTATCAAATTACGGTAAACAAAGAGGTTTACATCAACTTTTACTGATTTTTAGAGCAACCCAAAGCAGCACAAGTTGTTATTTTGACTGAAAAAGCTGCTAAATGATCTTGAATGCTTCCTCCTATAGAACTCAATGGACTAAAAGGGTTGATTTACATCACCGATGACATCATTTCAACATGGCGGTGCACAGGGTAAAATAGTCTTAGTTTTAAAAGTTAATAAAACGAATATGGTGCAAAATAATGCGTTTTATTTTAAATGTCCTTACTAGAAGATATATGTCTAAAGTTTTAGGCCACATTTGTAAAACAGTGTAGGATCCCTTTAAACACTAGACACCCTCATCAAAGGTGGCCAGCTACAGGGTGATCAAGCCCTGTAGCTGGCCACCTTTGATGAGGATGTTAAAGGGTTTGGGTGCAAAACCATTTGGCTATATGGGAACTACACAATTGTATGGGATTGTATTTTGATTTTAAACATTTTTTCAAAATATGACAGAAGCAAAATTACGGCAAAAATTGAACCTACATTTCTTTTCTTTGCATTGTTTTCTTAGAAATAAGAAGACGTAAAATATGTCCTCTTTGTACGTCGTAACATTTCACACCTTAATTATTGCTTTGAATCAAAAAATAAGAGTTATTTCTTCCCACTTTGAAGGTTTACCCAAACAACACAACTCAAGGCTAGAAAGGAGATTATTTCTCCTTACGTCTCACCTTGAAATGGTTCACGATACACGAATGTGATCACATTGAAAGAGGAGACGTAACTGTGTTTTTTCATACATCGAAAAACTTGCTTCAAACCACAAAAAAAAAAGTGATCTAGACTTTGAAACGAGCCGCCAACATCGAGTAACCACTTTAGATATCAAGTCACGCCGTTCATCGGGTCCTGTAACGGTTAGCTTCACTTACACCAGGTGTTGTACCTTAATCAACTCAAAACTCTTACTGAGAGTAATCCATCACAGGTCTGTGTCCTCAGGCGACACCAAACCTGCTACAGATCCGATGACACCAAAAGGACCTTAAACCTTCTATAGCAGTAGGCTGTGAATATTTGACGACATTTCCACCACGTCCTTGGATGGATCGTATGTCGCAGAGCGAGCGCCGGGTGTGTCATTCATTCAATTTTTACAGTTTCAGTTCATGCCTTGTGTCTGAATGGGTCTGTTGACGTAAGCGTCACAACACTCTTTAAATTCTGGTTCACACTTGTTCTTAACATTGTAAAGTTAATCTGCAACAAGTTTAAAACCGTTGTTAGATGTCTGAACACATTTTCCGAATATCTTGTACGTAGCATAAGCACTAGTATGTTAGCTTTCTTAGTTCCTTGTTACTACAGGTGTTGCTTTATTAGGAGAGATGACGTTTTTGAGTAGCTTCAGATGTTTAAAGTGTTGTTTTTTGTAATGCTTGTCAGATAGCATGAGTGCTAGTACGCTCTAGGAGTTAGCAGTTAGCAAACCATATTTTGGTTTTTGTTATTACAGGTGTTTTATTAGAAGAGATGACCTAAGGGATTTACAGTATAGACTACATGGACATAGTTGTGGCTATGTTGGAGTGTGCTTCCCACGCTCTACGATTTAAAGAGTTTTGAAGTCTTGTACTCACTCATTTGAAGAATGTTGTTTATTGTTCCTAACATTGTAAAGACAATCTTTGAATAGTTTCACATGTCATGTTCTTAGATGTTTAATGTGTTAGTTTTTGTAATTTTTGTCAGATAGCATAAGTGCTAGTTAGCAAGCTCTAGAAGCTAGCAGTTAGCATGGCTACCATTGGTGATGCCTCTTTTGATTTGCCTGGTAAACCAGTTTCTTCACAGGGATTCAAATCGAGACGGCTTAAACACTAAGTGCTACTTCCTGTCCCACATTGATTACAGTCGAGCCAGTTTCCATGACCACCACGCACCTCCGTCACCCGTGGGATCAGACGAGCAGCCGCTATCTGATATGTGTGCTGGGGTGGGGGTGGGGGGCTTTCACACCCGGGCTGTTGTCTCTGTGCAGCCGCAGGAATGTGTTCCGTGGTTTGTGCGCTTGGTTAGAGGATGTGTGCTTCTTCATGGGGTCATGTTTGGGTTCGGGGGGTTTGGGGAGGTGAGGTGGGGTGAGGGTGGGGTGGGGGACGTTTGCAAAGGTTAATGTTACAGTATTTCATCATGCTAGTTAATAAATCCCAAATCAGTGCCTTTTTTCCGTTCTGTCGTCGTTGGGTATCCGCCTCATGCAAAAAGGCCTTTAACTACTTCACTTTTGCATATGGTGTCGACAAACCCCGAAGGATCCAAACCCTTTGCCCCGCCCACCCACAATCACTTACTGCATTTTGTACATCTTTTTGTTCTTTTTTTGAATATTTTCTTTTTTTGTTCATTTCAGTCCATCGCTCTACTTCTTTTTCTTCTGGAAACGCCTGAACTGATTCTGGATGGCGAGCGCCGCCTTCTCCGTCTCCGGCGCCTCCAAGTCAATGTCGACCTCCTCCTCTGGGTCCTGGGGCTTCACTGCCGATGCCTTCTCTGGAGGAGCAAAGGGGGGGAGGTAGAAACAAGATTTCAGTGGATTTTAGGACAAGAGTTGATGTTTTGATTTAAGGCGAAAAGAGTCTTTCTTTTCTGAAAGCGACTAGTTTGGCTTTGTATTGGGATTTAAGATTCACGACTAGTCAGTTTCAGAACTGAAGGTGCTACTTGGACGAGAAGTGAAACATCTCCTCACAAACTAACATAACTAGGACAACAGAGAACTCAAAAACCTCTGATACAAAGGCCTGAACTCTCCTCATTTTGCAAACTTTGAGGCTAGATCATCTATAAAAGCTACTTTCTTTTTAGCTAAAATACGAACACCTACGTTGCTCTCTCTTGTTCTGTAGATGTTTTTTAAAAATAAATGCTGCACATTGGCCAGAAGTTTTGTGAATTTTATATTTATAATGTAGGGTCTCCGATTTTCTGCGACTATGAAGAAGCACGGAATCGACTTCCTGAAAGAAAAAAAACTATGGCATAAAACAGCGACCTTTACTATCAAAGGTGTCATTTTGTCTCATCTCACCTGGATTAAAGTCCTTCCTGAGATGAAAAAATACCTTCTCAATGAAGACAATACAGTGTATTGAATTCTATACAGTTAAAATTATATAGAATAATGTTTGATTTAATTTAATTTGTATTGATCATGTAAATGGCAACTTAAAAACAGTTTAAAATAAAATAAATGAACATAAAAAATAATAACAAAACAGTGTCTTGCATCTTCAAATTCTTACGCATCTCAGTTTACATGAACACGTTATATAAAGAAGATAATTTTTTTAATTTAATGTATTTGAAAAGCTACAAAAGGTAACTTGAATTTGATAATGCATGATCATGTCAGTTAACACAGGCTAAATGCTAATCACACATTCTCACCATGTTTTCTATTAAACAGGTGGATAATTGTGTAACAAGTGTGTGGAAGAGACAAACGACAGACTTGTCAAATGACGCAAGATCTTGAGAAACAAAATCTTGTGAGATCGCGTTTTGATTTGGCAAATCTTGGTGTGATTTGAGTGTCGACTTCTGAAAAGTATATAAAAAAACAACCCTTCTCTGGAAAAGCAAAGATGGAGAGGTAGAAACAAGATTTCAGTAGATTCTAGGGCGGGACTTGACGTTTTGATTGAAGGCGTTTCACCGCTCATCGAAGAGACTCATTACGTTCTGGAACTGACTAGTTTGGCTTTGTACTGGGATTTAGGATTCACAACTCGTCGGTTTCAGAAGTGAAGGAGCTTCTTGGATGAGAAGTGAAACCTCTCCTCACAAACCAATGTAACTAGGACAACAGAGAACCGTCAGAGTCTCAAGAACTTCTGTTGCAAAGGCCTGAACTCTCCTCATATCGGATCGAAGAATTTGCTTGATTGGCTCAGTTGTATTTTTGAGACTCGATCATCTATAAAAACTACTTTCTTTGAAGCTGAAACCCACACGCCTACATTTCTCTCTGTTGGTCTGTAGATGTGTGAAATGAAATGCTTCACATTTGCTAGAAGTATGAAAGTTACTTCTAGAACTTCTCCGTTTTTCTGCGATTATGAAAAAGCACGGAATCAACTTCCTGAAATGGAAATGGCTATGACACAGAATATACTCTAGCCTTTAGGAGAATATCACACATGTTCACCATGTTTCTAGTACATGAGTGGATGAATGTATCGCAAGTTTGAAAGACAACAAACTTGTCAAATGCTGCGCAAGATGTTGAGAAACAAAATCTTGTGAGATCACGTTTGATCTTGCAAGATTTGAATGTCTACTTCTGAAAAATTAAAAAATACAAATATTTACAGGGTTTAACCAAATTGATCCATATTAAGCGTGATTGTGGAACTTTTAAGTTGTCAGTAATTACATCTAATTAGGGAAAGCCGATAAAACAGAAATAATACGGATTTGGGAAATGAAATTGACAACAAGGGTTTTGTGTGTATTTGTTGTTGTTGTGTGTATTTCTCTATGTGGGTATTTGTGTATTTCTTTGGAATTGTTTGAGTAACTTTTGTTGTTTCATATATTTTCTGTGTTCTGTTTGTCTCTGGTTATTTTGTGTGTTTTATGCAGTCATTTTGTTTACTTTTTGTTGTTATTCCGTCTTCCCCCTGTAGTTTTTTTGTTATTGTCTTTGTTGTAATTTTGTTCAATGTTTTGTAATTTGTGCATCTTTTTTGTGTGTTTTTAACAATAATAATAGTTTTGTTGCATTTTGTTTGTTTCTTTGAGCGTTTTGAGTGTTTTGGAGCTATTCGTATAATTGCTTTTGTCTTGAGTGTTTGTTGGTATTTTCTTCATGTTTTTTGTAATTTTGTGTGTTTTCGGAATCTTTTTGTGGATTTTTTAATAATAATAACAATAGTTTTTTTTTTTTTGTCGTTTCGTTGTGCGTTTTTGGAGCCATTTTGTATGTTTGTTTTTTGAATTGTGTGTTTGTTGTAATTACCTCTGCCATGTGCGAAGCACAGAGCGGTGAGGTTATGTTTAACCCTCTGTCTGTCTGTCAGTTATGAACGGATTTGGATGGAATGTTCAGGAAAATCGATAAATGGGACAAGGAACAGGTGATTGTATTTTGGTGATGTTCTGGCTACCAAAAGAAAATATATAGATAGATATATATCCCACTACGTTTCCAATCCACATTGTGGAACTTCTTGTAGTTGAGGTCATAGGTTCTCACTGATGATGTGATCAGTGTTCCAATTAGAAAAAGAAGAACATAACTGGGCCTCACAGAACATGATTTGTAACAAGGTTGTAATATTTCAATCATTGTTATTTTAAATGCTAAAGGTCTGTTTCGATTATCAATGAATCTGAGTCTATAAATCAATACATGACTACAAACATAGAGTGGAAATCACAATATGGGTGGAAATGAGCTGCTTGGCGGAGATCTGCGCTCTCCGAGTGCTTTTCTAGTTTTGTTTATGTTTTTTTTGGAATTTTGTGTTTTTTCTGTGTCTTTTTGTGTGTTTTTAATAATAACAACAATAGTTTTGTTTTGTTTTTCGTTGTTTCTTTCAGTGTTTTTTGGAGCTATTCTGTAAAATTGTTTTTGTTTTGTACATTTGTTGTTATTTTATTCAATGTTATTGTAATTTTGTGTATTTTCAGAATGTTTTTGTGTGTTTTTAATAATATTAACAATATATTTGTTGTACTTTGTTTGTTTTTCATTGTTTCTTTGAGTGTTTTTGGAGTTATTTTGTGTGTTTCATATTCCGTTCAATGTCTTGAAATATAATTTTTGGGAGATTTACTTTTTGGGCCGCATAAAATTAAACCAAGGTCCTCGAGTTTCCCATTTTTCTCCAGAACTGATGAAGCCTCTCGTCTCTATTTTTCGATCCATCTGCTACAGAGAAGCGGGTCAGCTCTGACCTGGGCTGCGTCATCATCACTTTATGTAAGCACAGCACAGAGTGGATGTGCCAGGTGTGAGTCACAGCACAGTGCGGTACGGTGAATAACCTCGGGCTACTTCTCACTGCACGTTTGTGGTTTCATGGCGAGATGCAGCTGGTGAGCCTCGCCTCGGGGAAACTCTCGTCGCACAGCTGCTTATTGGCCGATCCGTGCACAGAGAGCGAGGATATTCTGGATAATGTGAACCATAGAAGAGGCGGGGGGGAGACTGCCTCCACGTGCAGGTCCAGTGGCTCAGTGATGGGAAATACTCGGGCTGCGTATTGAGTTATTAATGAACTGCACCAAAGTTGAGCCGGAGCCAATTTATCAGCTCCAATTTGGTGCAGAGCGACGCAAGAGATCCATGATAGTACCCATGAGGTCCGGTCCTGGAGAGCTCCTGTCCTGCATGTTTTAGACCAGGGGTATCTGTCAAACTCATTTTAGAACAGGGGCCAAATACGGAGCAGTTTTAACTAAAGTGGGGCACAAATTGGGCCCATCAGTGAAGAAAACAAGCTGTTTTAACACTAGTTTGCACTTCCAGGTATAAATGACATTTAAAGTATGTGAAGTTTGTAAAGTACCAACAATATAAAGTGTCACATATCTACATTTAAATGTCCTTCATTTTGTGACCAATTGCCAGAAGTGGCAAACGTACTAGTACGAGTTTCTCCCTTACTTGAGTAAAAGTAAAAAAGTACATTTTTATGTAAACATTTCATGTTTTAAGGAATGTGTTACCTTTGAACACCTGGAGAATTTAGCACTCATAATAAATAAAATGTGTCAAGAAAAAACAAGTGTAAATGCTCAATAAAACCCAAAACAGCTTTGATTTAACATTTTTAAGAACTTGAAAATGTTTGCGTTTTTTTATATCGTGACGTCATCTACGAAGGTCTTAAAAGTAACGTAGAAAGTAGCGATATTTGTTTAAAAAAGTAAAGAGTAAAAGTAAAAATTCATCTGTAAATGACATATGAAGTATGTAAAGTACAAACAACATCACGTTTCAACGCCTTCTTTGCTGTCTTTGAATTTTGTTGTATTTGTGTCTTTTTCGCGCTTCTGTGTGTGCCGAGGTTTTTTGTTTTCTAATCCCACACTGTGCCCCATAAAGGAGCACAGTGTGGGATCCATAAAGGAGCACAGTGTGGGACCTGCCTTTTTCCCTCTCCTTACCTCATGTTTTCCACTTCTCATCTAAGATACGGGGCGCTGCCTTCATGGCTTGTGACCCACAGTACTTCCGCTCCTGTACTCCCATGTTATATGTGATTGTCTTTTCATGTTTTTTTAGACGGGATGTAACTGAAACTGAATTTCCCCTTGGGAATAAAGTATTCTGAATCTGAATTATTGCACAATCACACTGGTTGCATTATTATTTTGGATGAAAGTTCCAGAATCCATTTTAAGTCATTGAATTGATTTGAATCGAATTGTTCTAAATTAACCAATATCGAGTCGGCAACAACGAATCGTAATTTGAACTGAATCATTAAAACGAATCGTGACACTTCTATCAACAGTAAAAACTTTAAATCAACAATGAAATGATTAAATGCAGTGGAGAAAAATAATGCATTCATCTTGGATTTTAAATGCTGAAGTTGAGACGTGATTTGGTGGCGTTAGAAGTTGCAAAAAAGAAAAAAAACTGACTAATAAAACAAGAAAACAAGAAATTGTAGGTTAGTATTGTTACCTTTGTTGTCGGACGTGGTCGTCTGGCTGCTGTTGGCAGAGTTAGTGGAGGTCAGCTGAGGAGGAGAAGAAGAGGAACAGTTTATTAATATTAATAATAATAAGTATCAGTCCAACAACATGTGAGCGTTCAGACGCTTTAACGTGGGGGAATCAACCTCTCAGAGTCTTTTTATTAATAACGACTCCCACTGTGGAAAAATCTGTTCTGCTCACATCCTGCCAAAGCGTCTCGCCTCTGAAAGTCTGCTGCTGGCATACGCTTCCACTATGGCTACTGGTGTTCACACGGGCGATGGCGCTACATTTAGCATTAGGTCTGTCTGCAGCCAACAGCTTCGTCCCTGCTCTTATTTTGTTGTTTCCAAACGTTTCAAAATGTGAATGTCGCCTTCGAAATAAATATTTGTTGTTTCCTAGCTTTTTTTTTTCTTTTTTGGTGTTTTTTTTTTTAATAAATATATGCAAGAAATCATTTAGCTTTTTTTTTTTTTTTTAAGTTTAACTTAATCTGGGTTTGTTTGTTTTGTTTTTCTTGGGGGGGGGGGGGTGGATTTCAAAGAATGTTTAAAAATACAATTATTTTTCCCATTTTTTTGCTATTTTTTTCAACTTGTTTCATGTATTTACTGTAATAAAAAATATTTAAAATTTAACTTCATTTTTTTTAAAAAAATAATTAAAAATGGCTTCTGACAGCAGAGCCATGAAATATTAAAGCTAAGGAGTCGGCATGTGTCAGAGCTAGCGTTAGCGCGCTGTGTTTAATGCCGACCTCGTCGCGCTTTATGATGCGCGAGGGAAATGGGCCGAATTTAACGGACCGTGAACGAGTTGGTGAAGAGAGGCCTGTCAGTGTGTCAGAGTGTGTGTGTGTGTATACTCATTTTCATAACATTGAGGACATTATTCAACATCAAACACCTCTAAAAAAAAGTAAAGACACGAGGACATTTGACCAATTATCGTTCAGTCTTCATCATCATAAGAGCCACTTAAGCCCCGCCCACCAAACGAACAGAAGCCACAGATGATGAATATGTTTGACATTAAAGAAGGGGAGGTAGTTTGCACCGTAGACAATATCAGGCCAGTCTCACAGAGTTGGTGAAAAAGTCACAAAAAAAATGGATTGTGTCATTTTTAGCACAATTTTCTCCTACTTTTCGTGCTGCACGACACATTTGCACGTTAAATCATAACCCAAAACATGAATTAAATGTAATAACAAGATAACTTACAATCAAAACACACAAGTTTGATATTTGTGTCTCGCAGCACAAAAATGACCAACATTCCTTCTTTTCGTTTGTTATGGTGCTTTTTGATGAATGAGACGGTGTCCAGCTTTAGGGTTGCTGGTCAGATGCTGACACAGGGTTTATTATGTCAAAAGGTTTTGGGGAACAGACGCTCTGGGATTCAGAAGTAAACAAGCTTCCGGTGTGTGTGTGTCTGTGAATCTGCTGCTGTGTCAGAAGTCATGTTTGGGTTTTTTTGTTGTCCTTTCATTAAGTGTGTTTTGTTAATCATTGTGTTAATCATTTTTGTTATGTGTTTTAGAAGACATTTCTGTGGATTTTGTTGTCCTTTTGTTAATTTTCTTCCATTCCGTGTGTGTTTTTCTTTCTTACATCATTTTGTTGGTGTTTTTTTTAAGTACTTTTGGGTATTTTGTTGTTTTTTTTTTGTTTTAGAAGTCATGTTTGTGTATTTTTGTTGTCCATTTATGTATTTTTCTGTAAGTTTTGGTGTTTTTGGAGTCATTTTGTGTATTTGTGTTGTCCTGTAGTATATTTCCCTGTCATTTTGTGTGCTGTTGTTGTTGTTTCAAGCTTTAAGACATGTTTGTGTATTTTTGTGGTCCTTTTCTGTCGTTTTGGAGTCATTTTGTTCATTTTCTTAGATAAACATGGACCGTCCTGTGTGTGCGTGTGTGTGTGTGTGTGTGTGTGTGTGTGTGGTGTGTGTGTGTGTGTGTGTGTGTATTAATGTGACAAATTTAAGTGGGAGTTTGGCAGCACGTGGTCACCAACCAAAAGGAACTACATTTAGCATGGACTGTGGAAGAGGATGAAGAGGATGAAGAGGACGGAGGAAGACGAGGATGTAGGATAAAGGTGCTGCGACAGAGAGGCGGACACACTAGGAATGGATGTGACAGGAGAGACGGGTGAGGTAGAGGAAGATGCTCCTCATCCTCATCCTCACTGAGACCAGGAGGAACTAATGAGATGTGAAAGCTCAACAACACAAAGAAATAAAACAATGCTCGCTGTCATTTCTCAGACCTCTGTCTGTGAAGCACAAATATGGCAAGAAGGAAACTTCAAAACCTTCCCTCCCGCCCCTACATTTTATAGACAAGTCTGTTTGTTGGCTCATATATTTTCTTGATTCAATAAAAATGTGCATATTTTAATTTAAATTCTCTTAATGCTCAGCTTGAAAGTTAAAGGCCGCCGTATTGGATTACTGCTGGAGACCAGGACTCAAGGATATAAAAATTGTGCTAGCCTGAGTTGAAAACAAATCGCTTATCATTGGCTCCCAAAACCAGCCATCAAAGTCGTCTCATCTATTCACCAGGATGTTTGTGCAGAAAGACGCTACGTCACCCTCCTCCTCCTCCCCCACCGCCACCTGGAACTTTGTTTTCTGACCCAGATCTACTCAATGTCGTCACACGTCATCTGACTGTATCAGAATAAAGTGAAGGCATTATATTTTCAACGCCTTCGTTGGCCCTCTGTCGACCTCCCTCCCCGCAAGCTACTGTACAGGAGGGGCAGGTGAAGCGCCCACAAGATATATCAATATATATGTTATTGTTTTACTTGCCTTTCTTTGTATAAAAAAAGAGAGAAAAGTATTTTTGAAGAATACTTTTAATTTGTTTCTTTTTTTGCATTTAGAAAAAAAAACACATTTTCTGGCTGTTTGCTTTTGATTTATGTTTATTTGTAAATGGTTTGTTTTTAATCATTTTTACAAGGACTCCATATTTTATCATCAGGTGTTGTTTAGCGTCTCCTTTATTCCTTCTTTAAACTTCACAGGGTTGAAATATAATCTAGTGAATAAACATCCCTGATTCCCTTTGAAATTCACTCACTTATATGGAAAACACGGATGAAAGTGTTTTGCATTTAACGTTGATGCAAACATCTCACACTGAGCAGTGACAACATGGGACGGAAACACTTCTAATAGGATGAAGAAAGAGCTGCAGAGGAATGAGTGAGTGTGTCTGCGGCTGAAACACTGCAGTGTGTGTGTGTGTGTGTGTGTGTGTGTCGTTGCTCTGCTGCAAACTGAGATTGAATGACAGATAATTGAAGGAGTCACACAGAGAGAGAAGAAGAAGAAGTGAGAGCGACCTTGACCTGACCTCTAGTCCGTCTCACAGACGTGATGAGCCGACAACGCTTAATGAGTCGACCCCACAAAACGGGACAGAAAATCACATCACTACTACTGAGCAACGAAGAAACTCAGTCAACAACGCTTTACGTTTAGAATATTGACCAATCAGAGCACAGCACAGGCAACATCAAAGGAACTGTGTGTTTAGAGACGTTTAGTGTGTTTATGTTGACCTTTGGTGTCTTTTTCTTTCATTTTATCAGCTTTGGGAGTACTTTGTGTGTGTGTTTTGTTTTGTGTTATACAATTATTTGTGTTTTGTCATCCTTTTGTTTATTATCATTTGGTGTGTCTAACTTGTCCTTCTTGTGTTTTTGTGTTTGTAAAATTCCTTTTCCTGTATTTTTCTTGTCTTTTTGTTTATTTTCTATCATTTGGTGTGGGTTTTTTGTTGTCTTTTGTGAGTAATTATGTTGTCATGTGTTTTGTTGTTGTTTTGTGTTTTACAATTCCTGTCTGTATTTTGTCATCGTTTTGTTTATTTTCTATCATTTGTTGTGTTTTTGGAGTAATTTCCACGTGTTTAAGTTGTCCTCTCTTGTCTGTTTTTGTTGTGTGTTTTGCATTTTAAGTCATGTTTGGGTATTTTTTTCATTCATATGTGTGCTTTTAATCATTTTATGTGCTTTTGGTGTTTTTTATGTATTTTTTTGTGTGGTTTTGGAGTCATTTTAGCATGTTTTTGTTGTCGTTTTGTGTTGGAGAATTAATGTATAATTTGTCATCCTTTGGTATATTTCATAGCATTTTCTGTGATTTTGGAGTCACGTTTGTGTATTTATGTTGTCCCTTTTGTGTGTTTTTTGTTGTTTTGTGTTTTTAGCGGCCTGTACTATGCAGGCCAGATAAGTGTATTCTAATATCTCTCCGTTAGCTTCACCTAATCAAACATTCTCTGTCACAACGCAGCTGTACTACGAAGAAGGATTTAAACACGTTCACCTGAGCGAGAGGATTTCAGCCAGAATAAGTTCATGTGAAACAGGTGGAGATTATTACAGTATCAGACCAATCCCAAGCACGGAGAAACCGTGTAGAGCAATTTACGTCACAATTTAGAAATATTTCTTTAAAAATATGAAAAATTTAAATCCATAATTCAGACCATGCCTATTGTCTTTAAATCAATGAACTGTACTGGACGACAGAAAGGCAACAGTAATGAGAATATCTGTAATGATCCAGCTCTACATGTATAAACACAAAATGAGGGGCATGCAACCCTTAAAAACCAACCAGTATACATTTAAATTCCAACACTGAACATAAACTACTAACGACATCCTTTGGTTGAATCCAATTCGATTTGTGCTCATTAATTCTTATTAAAAGTTACAAAATTGTCCCCATCTACTAACATTATTGATCTGAATAACATCCACTGTCATCCAGGAAGTTTATTATTATTTATAGTATTCATAGTAAGTCATCTTAAAGATGTAAATCCTTGATTTAATCAGAAATAAAATGGGTTCAAAGTGACCAAAAATGATGGAAAAGGTGGTGAAATGGGATTTTAAAACCACAGAAATTGGTTAAAAGTTACAAATAGAGTGGCCAAAAAAACGGACAGAAAAAGTGGTTAAAATGGGTTCAAAGCGTCAAAATTGAAATAATTAGTTTTAAACTGGAAAATAATGGTTATTACAAATGGTGAATGTGGTTAAATTGACAAAAGATAATCATGAAATATGGTGAAAAGAAGTTAAAAGTGACAATTGATCAACATATGTGACATTAGGTGAAAAAAGTGGTGGAAAGGGTTTAAAAGAGCTGAAAAATGTCTTGAAAGTGGAAAAAAATGTGCAGAAAAGGCATTGAAAGGTGACGTAGAAGTGGCAGAAATGGGAGTAATGTAGCAAAAATGCAATAAAATGAGCAAAAATATGGCAAGAAAAAGAGATGAAAATAGGTTAAAATATGGAAAGTTTGGTGTAGTTGCAGAAAAATGGTGAAAATAAGCAAAAATGGGCTCTGGCGACCCCCTCCTTGTGTCTCGTGACCCCAAATGTTGGTAATTGAATGGTTTTAGGTTGAACAGAAAAAGTGTAACTATCATGAATGTGTCGCTGAGCATGTGTAGAAAAGGATTTCAAAGCTGTGGTTGGAGACACTTCCCCTCCTTTCTCCACCATTAGCTCTGAAGGCCACTTAACCCACTTCTGCTCCAGTGACAGACACTGGACTAATGCTAATGCTACGGTAGCTTCCTGGAACCAGCTCTAATGGAACCAGAGTGGACTGGAATCTGATTAGAGGTGAACCTTGGACCTGAAACACCAATACTACTTTCTCTTTTAGCTGTAACGTCAGTGTTTTTTCATTTGTCATTGAATCAGTCGAGACCAGACATGAACAACTGATGGCCTAGGGGCCACATCAGGCCCTCAGTCTCAATTTGGAGTTTTTTGTGCAGCTCGCAAAAAACTGCACAAAATGTCTCAGAAAATACACAAAATGAACCCAAAAAACATACTATAACACCAAGAACACACAAAAAGACACCAAGAACACAAAATGTCACCAAAAACAAACAAAACGATATAAAAAAAGCTAAAACTGACTTCAAAAACAAACACAAACTTATCGAAAGAAAACACAAATGACTCCTAAGAACACACAAAACAATACAAAACAAACAAAATGAATTCAAAACACACAAATCAACTCAGAAAACACACAAAATGACTCCAATAATGCAAAAAACTAATAACAATACACCAAGACTAAAATCATAAAAATGCCACAAAAACACACGTGTGAAAAATGAATTCAAAACCACACAAAATTATACCAAAAACCAATGAAACAAAAATACACAAAACAACAAAAATGAAAAAAAACACACAAACCATTTGTTGTTTCATGTGTTAATGCTCTGATCAGTCAATATTCTAATGCTGACATGAATGTTGATCATGTGACATCGTAGACATTATGTTACTATAGAAAGAACACAAATCCAGAACACAAATCCACAGAGCGGAGATGTTCTTGTGTCATTGAAATCTGATCGAGATCGTACGTATCTGATTGGATCCCTAACAGTGGGAGCTGCCCCCCTCCCCCCACCCTCCTTCCTGGACTCTCACACCCTGAAGGGGGAGGTTGTTCTCGCCCTACTTTCAGTGGAGGGGTTTCCCCTCCTTCACACAAGGTTGTTAGCGTGTGATTCAAGAGCGGCGAGCCTGGAAGAGAAGCTGAGAGTATGAACGTGAAGGCAGGGGGGCAGCGGGGGTGGAGGGGGGACAGAGACAGATTGCAGCGTTTAGCGAGCGCCCTGGGGAGCCTGAGGAGGTGATAGAAAGAGAGAGGAAGACACACACTGCACTGCAGCCACAGCTCGCCTTAATAAAGACAAACAGGAAAGTGGAACATGCCGTACACAGGACTGAGGAAACACTGAGCAACACCCACCCCCCTCCCCCCCATCCTCTTCCTCACTTCATCTACAAGGCCAGTCTTTGAAGAACACACCTCTGAGCTGTTTTCTTCACACGTCTTCATTCCCAACTGGTCTCACAGCCAAAAATAAACACACGTTCAATTACTCCAATCAGGGCCCAGAGGTGGGCGGAGCCTCTGTCTCCTTTTCCTGTGGCTTTTAAAAAATGTTCATCCCAAAATGGACGTTTCCGTTTCCTCGTCTGGATGACTTTATTGTCCCTTAAACCAGAGGTTCTCAACCTTTTCAACCCACGACCCCCAAAATAAAGGATCCAGAAACCAGGGACCCCCACTGTAGCTGAAGGTGGTTGAACATGAACATTGAAGAACAGTCATGTGGAGACAGGACCATCTATATGGGGGAATAAAGGGGAGAGATTTTTGGGGTCCATCCATAAAGTCAGTAAAATGATGGTCTATTGTTCTATGAATCTGTGATAACCACATTTATTTATTTATATGAATAATATTCACTGTTATCCAGAAAGTGTATTATTATTATAGTCATCTTAAAGATGTAAATCCTTGTTTTAATCAGAAATAATGGGTTAAAAGTGACCAAAAATGGTGGAAGAGGGGGTGAAATAGTTTTTAAAAACCACAGAAATTGGTTCAAAGTTTTAAATTAGAGTGGATAAAAATGGACAGATGGATAGAGGAATGTTAAAACAATGGCGATATTAAACTCAATAGGTGATGAAATAATTGTTTACAAGATGGCGGACAACGCTGATGCTCTGTCAACTTGTAAGTTGGTTGTGTGCAGTGATAAAACGGGGAGCAAACAAACATGGAGGTCAGCGTGCGCTTAACTGGATACAAGCCAACGTGTCCGTTGAGCGGCCAAATTTCAACACATCTGATCAGTAAAGCCTCTCCTAAGCAGAGATTGAGACGGATCACGTCATTTATGTTCCTGTCACATTGACGCACAGCCCCCTGTCCACACACAAATCCCTACACATCAGCACGTTTCACAGAGATCCTCTGATCTTCATCAAGACTCAACTTGGTCTGCTTAAGTAAAAGAGTCCATGGAGAAGGCTGAGAGAGTTAAGATAACTACTACTACTCAAAGCTACAGAACAGTAAGAGCCCACACCCCCACCATACCCATGAGTGGGAATTTAAAAGCTTGGTGCCCCAAACACGAACCATATTTGAATCACACACAGGCCTAAACATCGGTGCAGTACTGAAAGACAATGAAAAAAGGCCCAAAGACAAAAGCTTTACCAACTTTTATGTTACAGAAATGAGAAATAATAAGAATAAAACAGTTAGATTGGGAAATGTATTTTCATTCTTTGTTTGTATAGCGAAACACTCCTACACACGGTCTCACACTTTAGCAGTCAAGTAGTTTTTCCATCAACAAACATTTGTTGTACATTTCTTACACTTCATTGGGAATTTTTTTGCATTTTTATCCCCCGCCACAAAGGGTGAAGGGGGATATAAGTATCAATACCTTGATGAAGTTCGAAAATGAGAAGCGCGCTATTATTTTTTCCGGAGTTATTGACCTTTTTGCATTTTTTTTTTTTTTAACCTGAGGCATTTTCATTGGGGACAGCTTTTCTTAGAAACCATTTAAGATAGTTAGTAATTTTAGATTCTGATGTGATAAAATTTATACATCTAAGTTCTTAGATTAAGGACATTTAGGAAAAAGTTGAGAGTTATAATGACAACCAATCTGGCGGGGGATGTTGATGACTATGTCTTCTTGTTTATATTGTATCGTGAGTATTTTGTATCTTAATACCGTGAGGTGACTATTTTGTTACACCCCTACTTTACCTCGAGCCTCAAGTTTGAAATGCGTTCCCTAACTAAGTAAGTCAGTAAGTAAACTTTATTCATATACACACACTGAGCTGAAGAAGCTAACGTCGCAACGGTGTTGGACCCCCCGTGTGTCTTCTTAGGAGATGGTGAAGGTCCGAGGAGCCTCTTTAAAACTCTACAGTTGTGCACTCACGTGGTTTTCCAGGGCCTGGAGGACGAGGATGAGGATGACGCAGCATCACGCGTGGGCGGCTCCATTGTTTACGAGTTTTCTTCTTGTGCTGAGGTATAAAAGGACGCCAGCGTTAGCCGGGGCTTCCTTTGTCTCCACGTCCATCTCCGGCCTCGTTTTGCCTCCTTTCCTTATGTAACGAACCAAGGCTGATTTCATCTATTCTCTTCTCCTCACTCCTGTCCTCGCCTACACTCAGGTTTTCACTTCTTCCAACTTGTGACGGATGAGTGGTGATGACACGTAATGTAAATACAGTCTGAGCTTTTAGCTGTAAGTGACCCTGATGAGGTTTGATCACAAAGCAAAGCTTATCTTCTTACTAGCAATGACCTGCTTTGTAAAACGAGCAGCACAATGAAGTTCTGAACCCTTGACTCTAATCTAGACGTGGTCAACTGGCAGCACAGGGGCCACATAACTCCGTCTAATTCTGTGCGGCCCCCAAGACAAATACACCAAAAATTGAACTAACAAGAAGCCCAACATCATACACGAAATAATCCTCAAATAATACTCAAGATGACAACAAAATGCACAGAATGTCAAGAAAAATACACAAAGGAGTAACAAAAACACAGAAAAAAAGAATCCAAATATACACAAAAAAGATTCCAAAAATACACAAAAAAAAAGACTCGTAAAACACACAAAACAACAAGAAATATACAAAATGACTCCAAAGGCGCATACAATGCTAACAATTACACTAAATTACAGAAAAAATACCCAAAAGTACAGAAAAAAACTACAAAACGGCCTCAGTTTGACAACAAATATTAACAAAATGCAAAACATTGCACACAAAAAATAACAAAAACACATAAAGACTCGTAAAATACACAAAATACCAACAGAAATTTCCAAAATGACAGATAAATACACAAAATAACTAAAAACTCAGAAAACAACAAAACTACACAAAAACAGAACAAATTAAGCCTGGTTTTCTCTTGTGTTCATTCTTAGATTGGTCATTATTGCGTGAGCGTTGATAATGTGACCCTCGGATCAGATACAGTTACATATTTGTGGCCCAGCTGTGATAAAAGTTGCCCATCTCTTCTCTAATACCTCCCTTTGACCTGTTAACGCTAAATCCTCATCTTTTTCATCCCAACGGTTAAAACGTGGCTCACATTCCGTGATCGGATCGTGCTCCTCCATCTGTTCCACTTCTGTTCCGGAGAAGAAACACGCTGTACCTGTCCGCTAAAAATAGTCCGTAATGGCTTTACATAAGTGAGTTAGAAAGAGCGGCGCTGAGAGGAGCTCAGGAATAGTTGGAATTCCAGAAGGAATGAAGAGATAACGGAGGGTGGATGGACTGAGAGGGAACATTAGGAGGGAAAGTCACGGTAAAGGATGATTCTCTTTACTCGTGCTTTCAAGGCTTCGCACACAGCCTCTGTGTTACTGTTACAAAGTGAAAAAAAAGGGGTTTTATTCATTCTGTTGTTAACGCTGCTGGAAATGATCATTTTTATCCAGTAAAGACATAAATCAATAAATCCAAGATCATTTGTTGAAGGGAAAAAAAGATGTAAGGACCATCTATATGGGGGAATAAATGGGAGAGATTTTTGGGGTCCATCCATAAAGTCAGCAAAATGATGGTCTATTGTTCTATGAATCTGTGATAACCACATTTATTTATTCATCTGAATAATATCCACTGTTATTCAGGAAGTTCAGTATTATTTGCTCCATAGTATATAGTAATATTAAAGATGTAAATCCTTGTTTTAATCAGAATAAAATGGGTTAAAAGTGACCAAAAATGGTGGAAATGTGGTGAAATGGGATTTTAAAAACCAGAGAAATTGGTTAAAAGTTTCAAATTAGAGTGGCCAAAAATGGACAGATGGATAGAGGAATGTTAAAACAATGGCGATATGAAACTCAATAGGTGACGAAATAATTGTTTACAAGATGGCGGACAACGCCGATGCTCTGTCAACTTGTAAGTTGGTTGTGTGCAGTGATAAAACGGGGAGCGAACAAACATGGAGGTCAGCGTGCGCTTAACTGGATACAAGCCAACGTGTCCGTTGAGCGGCCAAATTTCAACACATCTGAGCAGTAAAGCCTCTCCTAAGCAGAGATTGAGACGGATCACGTCATTTATGTTCCTGTCACATTGACGCACAGCCCCCTGTCCACACACAGATCCCTACACATCAGCACGTTTCACAGAGATCCTCTGATCTTCATCAAGACTGAACTTGGTCCGCTAAAGTAAAAGAGTCCATGGAGAAGGCTGAGAGAGTTAAGATAACTACTACTACTCAAAGCTACAGAACAGTTAGAAAACAGTTAAAAAGTGGTAAAAAAATCTCATACTGCGAAACCCCAAACTATAAAATGTCATACTATGAAACCTTTTTAATTATTATTTAATGTCTTGTTACTGTTTCTATGCCGGTGTTGCAGTGTTCCTGACTCCATTAGAATGATTGCACTTTAGCTAAAGAATCTGTATTTGTCAGCAGTATTACGTTTATGTTTTTAATCTAAAAGTATGACAAGAAATACTGTCAAAATAGTGAACAAACACTTTCTCAATGGTCATCATTCTTGTTATTGTTAGCATTGCTGCCAACTGTGTGGCTTCCTGAAAAACCTTGAGCTTTCCACACAATATCACAATAGTTATCGTACCGTGAGGTTACTACCATGATTATACTCATACTATGAAACCTCATACCATGAAATCTCATACTATGAAACCTCATACCATGAAATCTCATACTATGAAACCTTACGAAATCTGAAGGTCTTGCATTTGTGGCCTGATTTCTGTGAATCTCAGAACAGCAGTGATGACGTCAACGATGAAACCCCAATGGGGAAAATTAGAGTCGGAAACGGGAAGCGGCACAGAGGGACAATGGGAAAGACGATGCGTAAAGCATCTCCATTGAAGGCTCACATTGGGCTTAGTGAAGTGGTGGCTGTCAGAGAAAGCTTCTAAAAGCCAAGCAGAAATGTATTTATAGACGAAAATAAAGGGATTATACCTCCATGAAGGAGCAGGGGGAAGCCGGTGATTTCCAGACACGCCAGATGTTGTAGGTGGGGGACGGATGGGGAGGAAGGGATGAAAAAGAGAAGAAGAGATCTGACAGATGGAGGGAGACAGATTGGAATAGAGGAAAAACCACGACTTTCTTGGAGTCACTACACCAGTTTGAGCTCAAACTCGGAGCTGGATAATTATCCCCTGCCAGCTTGCTGGGAGTCGGGGGGCTTTTGTGTGTGTTGGGGGGGTTGGAGGGGTGATAATTACCAGCATAATGAGAGTGCTAGCTTTTCCTGGGACTACGTTCGCTCCATCTGAAGCTCAGAGAAAGAACAATTTAAAATACATCCCAGCAACCAGATGTGAGAAGCGTTATCGCGGCCAAACACGGATTACGTAACATCCCTGAACACTCCTTTCAATCCCTACACTTTTTTTTTTTTCCTTTTACTCCCTCGCCGCCTCATGCACGCGTGAGTCCTCGCGCTTGTTGCTAAGGAGAATACAGTGGTGCTTTTGAAGAGAGGAGGAGGAGGAGGATGGGGAGGAAGAGGAGGGGAGGGCGAAGAGGAGCTGGAGAGAAGAAAGAGGAGGAAATGAGGCAGTGGGTGACAGGACTTCAGCTGGAGGAGACAGGCTGTCAAAGCGCTACCCTAGCCCGTCCATGGAGGGCCGATAATAACCGGGCTCATCTTTACAGTAGAAATGAATCCATGATCAGAAGCACTCGACGTACCAATCACAGCCCGAGGATCAACGTTTCCATACTCACACGTCAGAGAAGAAATCCCCGTGACTCTCGGGACTCAAACACGCGAATGCACCGGGTCATGGGTTCAACTGGTCTCTGTCCGATAACGTGAGAAGTAATAACGGTCAGTGGATGAATAGACCACAGTGATTCAGCCGTGCGTTATACTTTATCAGCCAATATTTGCCAAAAAAATGTCATATCGGTTGAAAACAGAGGTGTAAAGAGATCAGTATCATAAACTGATATAGATATATCTTACTAGAAGTACTCTTGCTTGATTAAAATTGTACTTTAGAACAAGTAACACATAAAATACTCAAGTACAGGTAAAAAAGTAGTTCAATTAAATAGTACTCAAAGTAAAAGTTACTCATTACTTTAACCCCATATTTATTTTTGGTAATAAATCTTGCCACAGTTTCCTTGCGTACGGTAAACATCTCATGTATAAACTTAAGAAGGAACTTCTTTATTTTCCGCAAAGGCATCTATATAGAATAAAATGTTTGTCAAAATGTACAATTCATTTTCAAATAAAACAACACAAATTAATTCAATTCAAAATAATAAAATGATCAGGCTCTAAGTTTAGCTACATTTATCAACTCTAAAACTAAGAAAATAACCTCCATTCGAAGCTGTTTTGGCGCAGTGCACTACGTTTAATCTGATTGGTCGTCTATGAAGTGATGCATTTGATTGTTGCCTGGTCATTTTATTTGTTGTAGTTTCACAATGTCCGTTAATCATTTTGGGGGTTTGTCCGGGATTAGCTACAACACCGTGGCTAGTGTAATGTCTGTCAGTGTTTTCAGTTGGTATTTATGATGTGTTTCAGACTTTTGACGCAAAAATATAGACCCCATTTAACTAGCACACGGTCTAACCGCTACGCTAATGCTAACTCGCTAGCTTTCTCCATCGGTCTGCACCTTAGGCACAAAATATATAAGAATATACACGTAATGTTTGTTCCACAATATTGAAAGGTTTCTTTTATTGAAACAACAGATTAAAAACAATGTGGCACGTTTTCCTTTTGTTAAGTTAAATAAGTATTTTCACTCATGATGTTTATTTGGGAAAATCATCCAGTGGGGCATCACAATAAAAGTAGGCTTAACCTGTATAGTACATATAATGTCACCTAAAATTAGGTGGGGGAGGTAGTTGTATACATCTGTATCAGTTAACATCGGAAATCGCCAATTTAGTGTATCAGCATTTTGACAAAAAGCTATAAATCGAACGTCTCTATTAATAGATAATAGTTTTACTTAATTAGCACCGCCAATATTTCTTGATCATGGAAAACAAGCGAATGTTCTGGAATTCAGAACAAACGGAAAACACAGAATTCACTTCCTTGAAACGGAAAGGGTAACATGACAGAATGCAAGTTTTTGTTTTTGTTTTGAAGTTTCCTTCTTGTGTCTATGCTGCAGGGAACACCTGACCTTTCAATACGGGTCACATTACTGTCAAAACCCCAAGTACCGCAACGTATCCCGGCAACGCACTCATACCTTCTAAAAAAGATCCTGTTAACCTCCAATCTGTGGCTAGTGTAATGTCTAAAAGTGTTGATGATGTGTTTCAGGCTTTTGACTCAGTAATAGATCCTAGTTTAACTAGCACACGGGCTAACCGCTAAGCTAATGCTTACTTGCAAGCTATCTCAATCGATATGGACCTCGTGCACAAACTATGTAAGAAAAATATGTGTCATGTTTGTTGCACAACATTGATACTGATGCATCGAAATTTCGTCCACCAAAAATTTTCACCCCAAAATGGCCGAAAAGCGCATTTTCGGTTTTCGCCCGAATCACTGATAAAAGCCACCCGAAACAGGATGTTGTGATGACGCGAGCAAACAACATTTCGGCACAAGGCTAACATCGAACCTCTCCAGTAATAGAAAACAGTTTTACTCAATTAGCACCTGCAATTTTCTGTAATCCGGAAATTAAACAGAATTCAGAACAAAGGAAATTCACGGAATTTAATTCCTTGAATTGGAAATAGTAATATTACACAGAATACACGTTTTTGGATAAAATACTGTTGTTTTCAAGTTTCTTTCTTGTGTCTATTTGCTGCATGACACATTTCAATTCAGATCCCGAACAAGCCCCCACAAACTTTTATGGAATTTGATGGAGAGGAAAATTAGCAGCTGCTTTTCAGATACACGCAGGAGTTATAGAGACGAACAAATCATATGTACACGTGGACGCTCATGCAGTGATGCAGTGTGATGTAACAGTACACTGTTGAATAATGCATTACCCACTCATGTTTTAATGACTTTCTGTGCATTTAGCAGAAAGAAAGATGTCAGCATTGAAGATATTCTGAATTGTCGCAGTAAAAATAGAGGCATTACAGCCGTGACAGACAAGAAAGAATAGTGCAGAATTTTGGTTTACATTTGTTTTTAGCGTCCCGTACATTTTACTCAAACATTTTGAGTGAGAAGTCGCCAAGATTGTAAATTAAACAAAAAAACATTTGGTAACACCAACTTCGACAAATAGTTGCAAGTGGGCACTAAGTATTTTAAATGCACCATTACAGTCACTGTTTAAGGTGCTTTTATCTCTTTCTTTTGGCCAATTTTTTATTTTATATATTTTGTGTTTGTATTACATTTATTTTGATTACTTATTTATTTAAATATTTACAATTATAAACAAGATTTTAACTACACGAAGCATTTTTGGCACGATTTTGAGGAACATAAGGGATACAAATAATAAAATGGAATTGAGAAATCCTTGAAGCAAAAACTGGGAAAATTGAAAACAGAAAATCGGCGACTCTAGCCTTTATTTTGCAGGATGTTGTGCAATTTACACATTCAGTTTTCACTTCTGGAGCATCAAAAATGCAATTATTTAGATGTAACTTAATTCCTTTTAAAGAATTTTTGATATGACGATTTGGGGAAATTTGGTTTTTCTGTAACTACAATCAAATGAGAAATGAATGAAAGTTTGCTTTACTCAGAGGCAATTTGGTAAAATTTTAAAAGTAAAATAATAAGCCAATATGTTCTCTGTGAAATTATAACGATCATTACTACATCAGAATTCGAAGCCAAGAAAGCTCAAAGTATCTGAGGAAGACTTTCACAGTGGGAATGTTTCAGAAAAAGATGGAGGACAAGTTTACAGAGAAAACTCAACGTTTGTAGCATCATGAGCCAAAATATTAAACTAAAGCACCTGCATCTGGATTAGAGCACGGAAGAGGATTAGGGACAATTTTGATGGAGAAAATAATTTTGGGAAAATCAAGAATAAAGTCGAAATGTCAAGAATAAAGTCGAAATATCGAGAATGAAGTTGAAATGTCAAGAATAAAGTTGAAATGTCGACAATAAACTCAAAATGTCAAGAATAAAGTAATAACGTTGAGAATAAAGTTGAAATGTTGAGAATAAAGTCAAAATGTCGACAATAAAGTTAAAATGTCCACAATAAAGTCGAAATGTCAAGATTAAAGTTGAAATGTCCACAATAAAGTTGAAATTTCCAAAATAAACTCAAAAACCAATATTGTGATAAAAGTCAAAGGTTTGCTAATAAAGTCAAATCTACGGAAGCTGACTAGGGCCAATTCAGTATATACAGTACAACAAACAGCAGATTGTGGCCGTCTACAAAATGCCGTAGATCAATGAATGCGTTAAACTTAGAAGTGGGGTTTAATTACAAAGAGATTCTTTCATAAACACAGCGTTGTCATTTTTTAAAGGACTTTAAAGAGATATTGGCCAAAAACTTAATCTGTTCAGATGGAAAAATCAGTGCTTTGTTAGAGGTGGAGCATTCAGTCCGTTTGTGGCTATTGAGGAGCTACGGAAACACATTAGGGACATTTTGGATGGAGACTGTTGTCGTATATGGTGAGTTGGCTCTAGTCACCTTCTGTAGATTTAACTTTATGAGCACACCTTTGACTTTTATCACAATATTGTCTTTTCAGTTTATTTTCAAAATTTCAACTTCATACTTTATTTGCCCAAAATGATTTTCTCCATCAGAATTGGCCCTAATCCTCTTCCGTACAGTATGAGAGCTGAGAAAACTTAGTTGAAGCAGCGCAGACAGAAAATTCCTTCTTCTTCCTTTCGTGGAATGTGTCGAACCTGAGGCTTTGTTAGCGAGTCTTCGAGCTTCAAACCCACAGGAAACACGTTCCCGTTTCCAGCCTCCATCTCTCACTTTGTGTTTACATCTCAGATGGTGGCGTGTGCAGCTGTGGCATCATCTGCTTTGTGTCCAAAGACAGCAACGCATCCCATATCCCATCTGCTTGCTCAGGGATCAACGAGCCAAGACCGAGGAGGGTCTCGACGGAACGAGCGTTCGCTCCACGGGGGGGGGGGGCGAAGTCGTTCTGAATCCACGTGAAAGTGATCGATACGAGAGTCACATGGTTACACAAAGCCTCGGCCTCATTAGCATCTCAGCGTGGAGAGGAAATAAACACGCACTCGTTCCTGCCTCAATGTTCCACAGCATGTTTTAGCTCTGGCTAAAGCAGAGGTTCTCAAATCATGGGTCAGAACGTGAAAGTAGATCGTAGATTAATCTAAAAAAAGAGCTTGTATTTACTGTATTTATGTAGATCAATTCACACTTCTAACAGTAGGTGGCAGTAGGTTGTTAGTGCTGCATTTTCTAGACTATAAGTCGTACTGGTAAATTGGTCGCCTTTCACGAAATGTATGATTTTTGTCGTAAATTCTAAAGTTATGTTGCACGACCGACTGTTTATATTAAGCAGTGAGATTACAATCATCACAGGGCCTTTGATACTCTGTCATTTTGGAAAACAGACAAGAAAATGTACTTCTTGAAACAGAAATGGCAATATTGTTTTGTTTTTTTTTGTTTTTTTCTTTTGTTTTTATCAAAATCTAGCAGAAATTACAATGTGGAAAAATGTCACGCATTTACATGGAATTAGTCTTCGTAAACAGGTGGTCAGAAACACTTCTCGCGCAAAATTGCGGAAAACATGAAAATGGCAATATCGTTATTTTTTTATGATTTTTTTTTTTTTATCAAAATCTAGCAGAACTTAAAATCCGACACTTAATATAGCCTCACATTCATGTTTTGGCAAAACTTCTGCTATTATTCTTCATACACAGGTGGTCAGAGACATGGAAATGTCAATTCTTGGGCAAAAAATCTAACCTTGCCTCATTTTACATCAGATTGTGTGCTAGAATTGAAGTTAGCGCTACTCTGTCCACCTGTTTATGAACAATAATTGCTTGTGTATGAATGATATTGTTCCATAAACTGCATGTGAGGCTATATTCGCTGTCAGATAGTAATTTACTCTTAATTGAAAAAAACAACATTTATTTCGTATTTTCCCTCTTTTTCTCGCTATCAAAGAAAAGAACAAAAAATAAAAAGAGCTTGTGTTTTATTTTGAAGGAGATTTCCTGTATTTATGTAGATAAATTCACACTTTTAACAGTAGGTGGCGGTAGGTAGTTAGTGCTGCATTTTTCAGACTATAAGTCGCACCGGTACATTGGACGCCTTTCGCGAAATGAAATCCAAAGTTGTGTTTTGCACGGCCGACCGTTAGTCTGCTTTGCTTCACCCAAACATTTAAGAGATTACAACTAACGTTGGGCTTTCAACTTTCCGTCATCTCGGAAAACATTAGCATGAACATTAGCTTAGTATTAACCTAGCATTAGTTTAACATTGGCATGAGCCTAGCATTAGACTAACATTTGCATTAACCTAATATTAACATAAGCTTTATCTAACATTAGCATAAGCTTTAGCTAACATTAGCATAAACATGAGCTACGTTAGCATTAACCTAGTGTTAACGCTAGCATTAGCCTAGTGTTAACTCTAGCATTAGCCTAGTGTTAACGATAGCATTAGCCTAGTGTTAACGTTAACATTAGCCTAGTGTTAACATTAGCATTAGCCTAATGTAAACGTTAGCATTAGCCTAGTGTTAACGCTAGCATTAGCCTATCGGTAACATTCACCCAGAATTAGCATTTTGCTAGCATTAATGTTCGTTTGCATTAGCATTAGCCTAAATTAACATTAACTAGCATTAGCATTAACCTAGCATTAATGTTAGCCTAACTTTAAAATTAATGCAGCATTGGCTAGCAATAGCATTAGCATAAACATTAACATAGCATTAGCTATATTTTCTACGACCAAAGTCAATTTTGGACCCTATATATTGTTCTTTGAATGAGCCAAGGACATAGACAGCTACCCATTAAAAAAGGGTCAGTGGCCTACTTGTGGGTCCCGACCCACAAGTTGAGAACATCTGGTATAAAACGCACTTTTAGTGCATTCTCACACAAATGCTGTTTGTTTTCAAACGGACTAAAGTTGGTGTGTAAAAAAAAAGAAATATTTCACACTGCAACACTTTGGATGGTTCCTGGTGAGTTTGGTTGTAACTCCGCCCCCTAGCAGCAGTGGCGGTCACTGCGGGTGATGCTGACCTGCAGTATGACAGTAAACCAAAGGAAGGTGCAGGAGCGCTAACAATGTTCTAAGTTTTCTGAGAATAAATAAATAAATAAATAAAACACTTAAGTGCTGCAATAGCACACAAAAAACTCCAAATTAAATGTTTTTATTTGATTTTTAAATTCTGCTCTATTGTTGGAAAATAACTCAAAAAAAAAAAAACACTGCAGGAGTGGACTGAGTCCAGGGCTTCATCTGCTGTGAGGAAATATTCAATAAATAATTCAAAATAATGCAAAGCTGAGCGCGCGCACACACACACACACGCGCACACACACACAGCATTGAATAAAGGTTTGTGTGTGAAATCAAACTTGTGCAACACACATACACGAACTGTGCAGATATGGGAGAAAACCTGCAGCAACACACACATTAGATTTGTAAAAAAAAACAAGATAAAAGTCATAAATGAAGCTTTAAATTCAAACCCACACTGTGATGATGTAAATATAATAAAGTGCAGTGAGTGATGGACGCGGTGCAGAATCAGATACTGCAGAGACTTCATCTGAAGCGGAGCAAACCGCAGCTTTAAAGGCCGGTTGTTGCACAGCACCAGTCACATGTAGAATATTGTTATTAATAATAATAAGGAGGAAGTGTTACCTCGCTCATGGCTGCAGACACAGGCTCGGTGCTCGCGGTGATCGGTGTGGTTTATCGCGGTGCAGGAGCGGGTGATGCTGTTGGTGTTGGTGGAGGAAAGAAGCTGCGCAGAATGAGCGGAGCGCTTTATGCACAGCACGCGCACACACAGAGAGACACGCACGCGCGCGCGCACACACTTTTCCAACCTGGTGTGCGTGTATCAGCAGCACTGGAACAAAACTGAATAGAATAATAAGTAATATGAGCATCAACACAGGAATAACAATGGTTTTTTTTTTTTGCTGTAAATTATGAATGGTCATTTTCAGTTTTTTAGTCATTTTTTCTGTAATTATCTTGTGTTTTTATGAGCAATTTTGTGAGGTTTCAGTTATTTTTGCGTTTCGTTTTTTCAGTTTTATTTTGTATATTTTTTGTCATATTTGTAATTGACGTGTGTTTTCATTTTAAATATATATGTACTGTATATTTCTTTTTTGAAGTTCTGTCGTCTGTTCTTTACTGATCACTATTTAGGTAAAGGCTTCAAAATATCTGTTAACCATCTCAGATGTGATCGTGTGTATTACTCTGTAATTTTGAGAATTTTTGTCATTTCTGTGCATTTCCGTCATCATTTTGCATTTTTTGAGTCATTTTTGTTTTCATTTTGCATATTTTTCTGTCCTTCTGTAATTGTCTTGTGTTCCTTGAGCAATTTTGTGCATTTTGTGTGTCTGTTTTTATAGACATTTTGCTGTATTTCTGTTGTTTTGTTTGTTATTCTGTAATTGTCTTGTGTTCATTTTATGAGTAATTTTCTATATTTTGTTGTCACATTTGTAATTGTCTTGTGTTTTTTGTCATTCAGGGATTTTTTGTGTTATTTTTTTTTTTTTTTTGCGTATTTCTGTTGTCATTTGCATTTTTTGTGTGATCTGTAATCGTTTTGTGTGTTTCTTGAGCAATTTTTAGCATTTTGTGGTGTTTTTTTTTACTAATTTTTGTGTATTTCTGCTGTCATTATGTATATTTTGTGGGGTTTTGTTAGTCATTCTTGTCCATTTCTGTTGTGATTTTGTACATTTTTTTGCACATTTGTAATTGTCTAATTTTGAGAACATTTTTTTTGAGTCAGTTTGTGTGTTTCTGTTGTTTTGTATATTTTTCTGTATGTCTGTGTTTTTTGAGGAAACATGCATTTTATGGCGTTTTTCGTTTCTTTGTAATTTTGTAGAGGTCGTTTTTCTGAGTAGTTTTGTATATGTTGTTGTCCTGCTGTATTTTACTATAATGATGTGTGTTTACTTTGGGGGACGCACAACATTAGAATGAAAAGTAATTTACTGTACAAATCATGTGTTGCAGCTGATTGTTTTTTATTGTCTGTTGCTGATTTGAATCTTAATGAAATGTATTATTAAATAAAGAATAAAAATAAAGTACACGTTGTTTTTGTGCCTATTTTAGATTGTCATACTTGGTGTCTCATCATGTAATATTTGTTATCTGACAGTTGATGTGAAGTAGCAGCCTGTGTTTAACTGTACATCCTCTGGCGCCCCCTGCAGGACAGAAAACTCATTTATTGATTTCCAAACAGGAAAGGTTTGATGTGTTTGTTAAATCAGGGCGTTTTTTTCTTTCTTTCTTTATTCTGTTCATCATTTTGTATTTATTTTTTAAAATAAAAAATAAAAGTTTGTTGTGAGAAAAAAACACAAAAACTGCTTGTATGTGCACTATTTAAAGAAAATGGTTAATTATTATTTAAAAAATATTGAAGTTTTTTCATTTTTAAATTCTACAACAGTGTATAAATCTTTGACCACTATTAATATATGTATAGTATAAAATACACACATATTATATTATTATAACATTATATTACAACTAATAGAATATCATGATTAAATGTATTATGATATATTACAAAATGTATACATACATACAACATTATGTATAATTCATTATATTCTTTCTATTGTCTTTTGTTACAGAAACAATATAATTAATAGTTAAATAACCAGTTCTTGTTCCTTTACTTATAGGGATCAAGATAATAATTATACATAATGTTGGATATATTAAATCAGAGATAAAGCATTTCAGATTGTGATTGAATAAAATGAACTTTAATGGTTTCATATTTTAGTTTATGTATATTCCAGTCAGATTTAAAAAAAAAAAGAAAAACTAATGTACATAAATAATTTTGTTTATATGTATGTAATACACATAAATATATTATATGTAAATATATATAATTCAGTTTATGAATTGCAGTCCGGTAAAAAGTATACATTAAAGATTTTTTTTATTTTTTACCTTGTTTGATTAGATTTCTATAGTTTCTGTCTAAATGTTGTATTTTCTAAATACGTGTACATGTATGCAATACACACATATTATATGTAAATATATTTAATTTAAGTAGTTATAATGTAAGTATTAATTAATAAACTAACTTTAACACTTCCCTGTAGTTCCCCTAATGACCTGATAAAACTGTTGGCGCTGTTGCTGCGCCTCAAATCCTCCAAACCAGAAGAAGAAGAAAAAAAAGAGGCGGGGCTTGCAGTCTTCAGTGTTTGTTTCTACTGTTTTTTTTTTGTTTGTTTGTTTGTTTTTATTGTGGTTTATCTTTTGAACGTGTCCACAGAGTTTATATTAGTCACTACTATGTTAGCTCACTTCTCTCTCACTACACAATGACTCAGCACAAAGACCCTTCAGCTCCGGAAAAACCATCAAATACTGCATCCGACTTCAAACGACTTTCATCCGATTCACAATCGGATCATAAGGTGCTACTACAGAGACACAGAAAGCACTGGGAACAGTGGAGGGATAGTTCAACTGCAAGTGTTTAAAACACTGCTACAAGTGAGAGTTTTATTTATAATAATAATAACAAATGAAACAAAATTAAATAATTATTGAAATACTAAGAAAGAATTCTGATCTACCTCCTTTTATTTCAGGGCAATAATTTATATAAACAGTCCTATTTTACTCCATTAACCTTAAAACTTTCTTTAAAAAGCAGAATTTTTATTTTATTTTAACTAACATTAAAATATTTTTTTGAAAGCGCAAGTTAACAATGGTTATTTTTATTCGCATTTTTAAAGGAAAGATAACGTTCATTTAAATTAAATAATACATGTATTAAATTGTGTTGTGATAAAAGTTGGAATTTTTTGGTTGCCTTCAATTTAATATTTAAAATACTCACGTCTGTCAGAAAACCAAACCATTCAGGAAGAACAAGCAAACCCTGGTTAATTTTCTTGTTTATCCTAAAAAAAAAAAAAAAAAACACAATAATTTTCTTTAATATTACTTTTTTTAAAAAAAGTGGCTTTCATTGTTTTATTTTTTTTTACTTTTAAATATTTTTTTTTCAGCGTTTAGGCTTTTTAATTCTTTTTTTTTTTTTTTAATTATTATTAAATGTCTATTTATTTTGCCTTTTATTACATATATTTCAGATACATTTAACCAAATTAATTTGACATGTTTTTGCTTTAATATTGGTTTTTATAACTAATTTTACTTTATATTTTATTTGAAGAGTTGAGGCTTTTTTTTATTTATTTTTTTAAGGAATGTTTTTGGATTAAATGTGTCTTTATTTAGCCCCTTATTACATTTATTTTTGAGAAATGTAGCCAATTTAATTTGACGTGTTTTTTTTTTTTTGTTTAATATATTGATTATTTAAAATAATTTGACTTTTTATTTTATTTAAAGAGTCAATGCTTTTTTAAAGGAATATTTTTGAATTATATATATATATATAGACTAAAGTCAAACTATCCCTCTGAGATGATAAAACATTTAGAGTTTGTTCGGCAGATGTTTTATTCCCGTCTGCTAGCGGGGGGAGCTAAAGGGTCCGTCGCTGGAGTCTGTGCTCTCTTTAAAAAACAAAAAACAAAAAACACAAAACAACATCTCTAACTCTATCTGTACAACATTCAACAACACAATTCTCTTTTTTTTTGACATGTTTTTCCTTTAAATATAACGCCAAAACAAGAACACGCATCGTTATAAGAGCATTTTTCCATCTCAACGGCATCGAACGAACACCACACACCGACCCAACAGAACTCTAGTAATAAAGGCCTCTATCAGAAAGTACACGTCACCTTCACGTGGTGCCGGAGAGAAACTGCACGTATGACGGAGGAAACGGGAAATGCAGTGACGTGCAGGTGCGGCTCTCAGTGCGTGTAGCAATTCATTCCTTTTTTGTTTTCAATTAAAAACATTTTTCACATAACAGGCAATTTTATGAACATATTTGTTATTGTAACAGAATTTCTGATGTAACGGGCAACCTCATTGTTACGCACATTTAAAAAAAAAAAAAAAAAAATGACACCTTTGATGTAAAAGATCATTTTTGGTTATTTTTGGACGTCTTTGTCGCAACTGTCAATTTTCTAATAACCGACTTTCATTTTTTTACGCACTGAACGTATTTGACGCATTTATTGTACAAGGATGTTTTTCTCATTGCTAATAGTTGTTTTGTGATTTGATAAAAAAAAAAAAATTGTGGGAATAGAATATTTTGTCTTAAAGGACATTTTTGTCATAACGGATGTTTTTTCATAATGCACACTTTTTTTGTAACAACATTTTTAATGTGACAGTCAATTGTATTGTTACGCAGCATTCAGTCATAACGTACATTCTTGTTAAACGAGACTTTTGATGTTACATGTTTTATTTTTATTCAATGTACATTTTTTGTGGCAAGACAATTTTTTTATCGTAAACAATGTTATTCTTGTAATGTACATTTTCCTTGTAACACATATTTGTCGTAAGCGAAATTATTGACTTAACAGATTTTTTGATGCAACCTTATTGTTACGCACATTTTTCTTATAACATTTGACATAAAATGTAATTTTGTCGTAGCAGACATTTTTTTTGATAATTTTTGGACATTTTTGTCATAACTGACAATTTTTTTACACACTGAACATTTTTTATGCTTTCATTGTCTGACTTTTTGTCATGCTGACGGTTGTTTTGTGATTTCATTAACAATTTTGTGGTAATAGAATCTTTTGTCATCAAGAATATTATTGTCATTAGGGCATATTTGCTAATGGATATTTTTTTCATAATGCACACTTTTTATGTGACGAAATTTTCAACGTGACAGACAATTTTATTGTTGCGCAGCATTTAGTCATAATGTGCATTTTGTTATATGGACACTTTTGACGTAACAGATATTTTATATTTTAATATTGGCAAATTTTTTCTTAATGTGTACATTTTTGTCGCAACTGACAATTTTTGCATAACTGACATTTTTATCGTAAAAAAACATTAAGTCCTGTAATGTATATTTTCCTCGTAACACATTTTTGATGTAAGATTTTTTTTTTTTTTTTTACTTAGCCATTTTTTATGTACTTACAATTTTTGTCTTAACAGACGTTTTTATTATAATGAACGTTTTTTTTGTAACAGACATTTTTGTCGAAGCTGATATTTGTTTTATGGTGGACATTTTTGATTATAAGACAAATTCTATTATAAACATTTTTTTTCACAGCGGACATCTAATAATAGGCTAAGGCTAGATAATTGCAGCCAGCCATTTGTTTTGTGTTACTTTGTCTCAAAGCGATGAGACTATACTAAAGGGAAGAAAATGTAAAACAAAACGTTTTATATCTGCAAATCTGATTGTGAAAAAGTGCCACACCAGCCGAGAACCTCACAGTACGTCACTGCTACACGGAAGAAGAGGAGGAACGTGCGCAGGAAAGACAACAAAGGGAAGTAAAGAACCCGATGAGAAAAGAAAGACAGAAGAGATGAACTATTGGGATTCTCAAGTGTTTTCTTTAGTGTCACTTCGGACAAGTTTTGGCACCTCGTGCGATTGAATATCAGTCTTGGACCTGGACTTTGGTTCAGCGAAGGTTAGTGTTGGGACCGAAAGTAGAAGTGTTTATCACAAATGTGAAGCTAGTTAGTCTCTTCAAGCTTCCAGCCGCTTTCGATTGTAAAAATAAGGCCTTCTGACCTTGGTTAGGGGATAGACGAGGCGGCTGGATTGGGAGGGAGATAAAGAGGACAATGAACTAATGCCAGAACGGACGAAGGGGAAACGAGGGACAGTTGAAGGACAGCGCGGGGGAAGGACTGGATCTGGGCTAAGTGCTTTTGGTGAGTTTTACAAAATACACCAGGAAGTGCTTGAAACAGAAGGCACGGTGGCTTTGACAGTAGTTGTTGAAGAGACACCACAGAGGGACTTTCACTACACAAAAACATATAAGGTGCGCTAAGAAAACTAAAAAAAACACAGTAATGCACATCGAAAGTGTGGAATCGCCCCGGGCGGAGGGAAAGCTTGTAGGGCTAGGGTTTTTTTGTACCTTGCCGGATTGGATTCAGACCGGCTTGGTCGTCCAATCTAAGGTCGCAATAAACTAATTGCATTAATTTGTGTACCCGTTTTTGCCAATGCAAAGGCCTGCGACCCAGTACAAACAGGTTCACAAGCCACTTTTGGGCCCAGACCCAAGAGTGGACAACTTCTACATACAAACTGAAGGTACATTCAGTTACAAATGTCTGGAACGAAGCTATATAGTAATTTAGCAAATGGTATACAGTGTGCGTAACATAGTTCTTACTTTAAGCAAAATCAACCTGTTGGGCTAAATAAATACCACAGGCCTTGAGTTTGACACCCCTGCAATAAAGCGTTGGTTAGCATCCTTGGACACGTCTCATTTAGGTATATTGCATCTCTAGATGCTCAACGAATATTGTAAACTATCTTGTTACATGTTACGCCGCTGTCGAGACAGCCTACGACACTTGGCAATGGACTTCTAGTTGCTCTATCAACAGTGTTTTGCAACCTTGAGATGGGACGGAGGGAGAAATTGTTCTCCAAAAGAGGTGTGGAAGAAAAGGTTTAATGTTAGGGGGCGTTGTTTCTACACATTCATCTTTTTTTTTTTTTTAAATAAATATACCCTCAAATCACAAGAACTCCTCATAACTTGTTGCTTTTCTCTCGTTGAACATTCTTTAACAACCAGTTCGGTGGTTGGTCGGATGGGGAGGGGGGGGATCGAGGGTATTTGGACAACCCCAACAAAGATTCACATTGAACAAAACGTGACAAAAACAACATTTGGTCTATCCATAAAAAGGCGAAAGAAAAGCAACTACTTTGGAAACGGAAAACTTGCACAGTGCTCTGTATAGACATTCCCACTAGTCTTAGCTCACACACAGTAGAATCAATATCACCTATATCATTAAGTTTTTTTCTCCCATAAGCATCTCGAAAACAAAAGTGAACAAAACTCAATTCCCCCCAACCCCCCACCCCCGTTTTTACAAAAGCTACACATATTCTACTGGGATGCCTCTATGCCTTTGTTAGTGTTTTTAATAGCCACTCCTACCCTTGTCTGGTCTTTTCTTATAAAAACAGAACAAAAGGGAACCTACTTATTTAAAAAGACACCAAAACCTTAAGTTTGATCTCAGGTTTCACCCCCCGAGTGGAAGCAAAGCTTCTTTCAGTCGTTACCTTGTATTTTTTCTCTCTCGTTTTGACACAGTTGCCAAGTCTCAGTCTTTAGGGTTGATTGTGCTCAGGGGATCCAGCGTTGCCGACAAAACCTTCGGTATCATTCTTAGCGTTCATGGAGATTCACCTTAATTTTCTAAACACTGGAGTTGAATGTAGACAATATTTTGATGGTGATCACTCGATCTTTCGTCACTTCAGACGACACTAACAGCTACACTGTCCAGGGCTACCATGTGAAGTTTCTTTTACAACTATTCACAACCACTTTTAACAAATATACTGTACTTAAGTCATTTTAAACCGTATATTCAGATAAAATGAGGGACCAGTCACAGCCTTGGACAACCAGAGGCTCTCCATGACGAACATCAACAGCCACCAACTCAACAAGAACTAAAGGTATCATACACTTCACTATAGCTCTTTTCAGGACAGTCTTTGAGGAACATCTCCAACAAACACGGCAGTGATACACAGCTGAGAGAGTACGAAGCCTACAGCCTAAAAATCTCACCAAAAAGCTTTGCTAAAGACTTCTTCTTGGACCGAGTACTCTGGGAAGGAGTGTTCATCTGGAATGGTCTTGTAAAAGATTTTCGTCTGTTATGAAATTAGACATCATCTTCAGGTCTTTCATCTTATGGTGAAGTTTTGAAAAAGAAAAAAAAAAGTGGCCTTCTTGTCCTGACAAGACTAACTCATGCTCTTTTTACAGAGATTATACTGCTTGGGAACATCTTGAGTGATTTGTTTCAACTTCTTTGACATCGTTTAACTTCATGAGACTTTTCGTCAAAGAACAATTTTCCCACACTGCTTAATCTGATAAGACTTTCTCCTCCCCACCTGCCATTTGGTTGGAGCTGGAGGCTGGTGAAAGGGCTAGGGACATCCTCGGATCCGGTTCTGAAGAATCCTCCAGACTGCTGCTGTCCAAGTTGTCCTCGAACTCTTCTTCTTTCTCCTGCATCAGAGGACCGTCTCTTACATTCACTGATTCTGAGCCCATTTGGAGATGAAAGGCTTCATCTAGATGATCAACCATGTGCTGACCATTCAGGGTCTGGACTTGAGTCGACCATTCCGCAAAGGTGCCCTGGGAATCTGGCTCTGTCGCATGCTTCCATATTGTCAATGGGTCAGTTTCAGATTGATTTGCTTGCAGTTTGTTGGACTTCAGAGAGCCGTTGTCTTCTGAGAGGGTTGAAGAGGACCTTTTGCGTCTGGACTTACTGGTGTGGTTGACCTGGAGATGCATGGCCATCAGCTCTGAGGATGATGTACGAAAAGGGCAAAACAAACACTGACTCAGTTTAACTCCTGTCGGACTCTCCCCACCCCCGACATCTTCCTCTCCAATGTCTCCATCTTCTTCCATCCCTCCGAGACTAGGTGAGGAGCGTCGGGACAGATCCAAGGGTTCAAACCCTGCCTGCTGACCTGAGGGTGCAGGCTTTTCAGTGTCAGTTGAAGGCTGGACCATACGACTTGTCGTAAGGGGTTTACGCCGGGATACCTTTGGCGGCTTTGGCGATGGAGACTCCCTGATCCAGCCCCTTTCCATTCCTCCTTGGTAAAGTGCCCCCATTACTCCCGACAGATACCTGTACTGAGACTCCAGATCAACATCTCTTAGAGTTGCCAAGGCTTTCCGGTGCTCTCGCTGGTCCGGCATTCCCAGGAGCCAGGGCGGCTGACCGGGCCGGGAGGTCGGGCTGTCACTGGGGCCGTGATGATTGAACTGGGTTCTGCGCTGCTTGGTTCCAGAGGTCAGACTGTTGATAGCTAGACCAGAGGAGGAAGAGGAGGAGGAGTTGGAGGCAGAGGATAAGGCATTGCGCTGCTCTCTGTGGTGTCGCTGGAGGTGGTACTTCAGCGATCCAGATTGAGTCCCAGCGTAGTCACAGTGTGGGCATTTGTAGGGTCTTTCACCTGGAAACGATAAGATTAAATCATATCAGATTAATGGTACCAAAAAACACCTCATCGACCAATCATTAATTAATAAACAAGGTTTGTAGAGCTTCAACAGAATAGTTTTGAAATATTTCATTTCTTACAGTTGCAAGTGCTTGTGTGTGAGCTGTTCTGTATAATCAAAGTAAACACAAGTCAAGCATCCAACATTAAAACCCATAAAACAGACTATTAAAAACTATAATAATTCAGTGGTGATTCATTAGTTGCATTAATCAGAATCAGATATATTTTATTTATCCCGGGGGAAATAGCTCCAGGAATATTTCGAATGAAAAGAAGAAACACTGAAACATAGAAAAGGAAGGAGTGCGTTGCTCATTTTAGGATCTATTGATTGGCTGCAAGGCATCACGTGACTCTTTGACTTCATTTTTGAATTAGTTCAAAGTTACTGTATAAAGTAGATTGTGACCATAGGTCTGGTTTTACCTGGACTTGTCCTCTTTCCACGCCCTGCCCGTGAGGTCCTGCCAGATTTGACAAATTTATGAAAATATCCTTAACGCATCTTGGGAAACACGGTAATTTAAAAGACTGCAACTCTGCTAATATCTGAGATATTTTCTGAAAGCTAAGGGGTTGCTCTTTACAGTCGGTATCAGTCTCATTGCGGCATGAAAATGTAAAGAAGTGACTTTAGTTAAGAGGACTTTGAGCATGATAGGAAAGAACAATGACTTCATAATCAAAATAGGAGTAGAAGTCAGCTCAAGTTGTGTTTTGGTTCTCCTTATAGGAACAAGTAGAAAGACCAGAGCTGGAGGACCCCAGGTGCCTAAGTAGAGCAGCCAATGAACCCAGTCATGTACTTGATAACTAGTTGGGGAACATCTAAAACGTGCCGGACAGAAGCTCTCCAGGACCAGAATCCGTGTACCGTTCATTCCATTCTAAAACCATATCAAAATAACAGATAAACGGTATGGTTATTTTGTTTTACTGACTAAAAACCAAAACAGAAATACAGAAAAATCAAAAACCAGATAAGCAGCGTTTACCTTACTTTAAAATTGAAATAATAATGGTGAAATATTGTTTTGTTCGTTAGATGTTTGGATATTTACGGGGAAATTAGAGCAAGAGCTTAAGCACGTCACATTCTGTCAGAGCATACAAGTCCACTGCACCTGGTTTCCCTACACAGGTGTTGGACCAGGTCTCTGCAAACAATAGTACTGTTTAGGATTTATTTCCACAGTGTTCTGGTCCTGCTCATGTTTTCATGCAGTCTGGATGTTTCAGTAAAAAGCTGCACACATTTATGTTTTGTTTTGTAGTGTTACAGTCCAAATCTCCTCCAAATAAACAGCTGACTGACTATCAATTCTGAGGCTGGTGTGAGGAACAATAGATGCTAGAACAATTTGACACTTACAATTACACAGATGTTATTTTATTTTTTTATTTTTTGCTCATTATAATACCGCTAGCCACTAACAGCAGCCGTCAACACAGACGGAAATTGATCACAAGAAATGAGGAGCACCAGTAGATTCATTACATCACCTCTGGTTCCTTTAATCACATATGTGCGTGTTTTTCATAAACTTTATTTTTTTTATTTAAAATTTTTCTAATTTATGTATTAATTATGTTTCATTTCACCAGTTCATCAGTCATGTGAGTCATGCGTTGCTTCTTTTTTTTGTTCAGGGTAAAAGTCCAGCCCCCCTCCAACACAGTCTGTAAGTCCTCTCTGTGTGGTGAGCTTAAAACATGAAGCTCTTATCCTTGTTTCAAGTTTTAAGTCAATAAAACAAAATAACCACAATGTTTATTCGTTATTTTAATTTGGTTTTGAAACAGTAAAACCTTAGAACAAACAGCACACTGATTGACCAGACTTGGGCACCCTTAACGTGTGAATATCTTACCCCTGCAGTTTCATGTTTGCCCAGAAGGTGGCATCATTTCCTTTCTGATGTAACCCCACATAGCGTGGAGATGTTACAGTTACTACAGATAACCAGACAGCAGCAGCAGCAGCAAAATGACAAGGATTGATAAGAATCAACATCAAAACAGTGACAACGTAAAAGCAAACTGCTTCTGATACAAGGGCGAGGGGGAAACGACAGCGTTCAGGTCTCCATGGGGAAGATATTCTCAGGAGTGTTTTTTGGTCCGATTAGAAGATGACAGAAAGAATGAGGCTACGCTTTTCTACCAGGAGGGATTTGGGCCTTTGGTCGATGGTGGCATCGAAATAAAGGAGTGCAGGTTTTAATTTGGATCAAATGCAAGAAGCGGAGAGCAACAACAAAGAGCCGACAATGAGCGTGTCTGATAAAAATGAATCATTAATTAAGAGTGCTGCAAGAGGTTTTCATTAAAGCTCTGCGTGAGTGTCACACGCTCAGAAAAAGGGTCATTTTTCCCTTTTTCTGTCCAAAAGCAATGAGGCACACCATCCTGCAGACACCATTGGGAATGCTTTCTTTTTTATAGGCGGCATCAGTTCATACATCATTTAGATCTGAGGAAATGTAATATCATAATTATATATTTAGATTAAGTCAGAGTCGGACAAATCTGGGCAAATAAAGCTGTTTGGGAATTTAATGTTGTACGGTTATTGGACGTAAACTGAATTCATATGCTAAAGCAACAAACAAAATATTATGTAAATTATAGAAATTAAAAAAGCAAATACAAATATTGTTTGATGTTGAAACTGAAAATAAATTTCAAAATAATAAAAAAAATCACAAAACAGTTTTAAACAAAAAAAATAGTAATGGAATTTATGTACATGAAATGAGTATTTAAACCACTAAGCATATGATTTAATATAAGCTGTATGAATAGATAAAATTAATATTACATTTATTACATTTTTTATTCATATATTTTTAGAATAAGTAATAATAAATCCCCCAGACATTTTTTATTGAATATAATAAAAGTCCATCCATCCATCCATTTTCAGACCCGCTTCGTTCCATATAATAAGTCATTTAAATGATTAAATATAAACATCAATGTAACATTTAGGGGATAAATTTAATTCGGAAATTTGCTTTGTGAATAATTATCATATTAAATTAATTAATTTAAAAAAAGAAGAATTCAAATCTGAATACACTGCGTTGTACAAAATAGATCAATTACAGGACCTGATTCACTACACTTAACTGGACCAAAAAAGAACCACATTAATATCACAGTGCCTTTGAATTTGGGTTTTTAAAAAGACATAATCTTCTTCCTACTTTAAATCCCAGAGGTATTTTTGCTCTGAAACTATTTTTAATACAGGCTGGAGTGAGACACTGAAGCAGGAGCTGCTCATGCGGAGACTATGATTAGCACTGGTCGGCTCTCTGGGGTGAAATGGAGAGAGAGGAGGTTGTGCCGAGGCGAGGATGCTCGCGCTGGGACTCGTAAAAGCCTTTAAACCTGAGCAGGGCTTGTTAAACTCACAGCAGTGCCTCACCTGTGTGAACTCTCAGGTGCACTTTGAGATGATGAGAGGAGCGGAAGGCTTTACCGCAGTAGGGGCAGTCTTTTATCCCTCGACCTCGCACTCGCTCCCTGCTACTAACCGACGGTACGGATGAGACGCCCGTTACGCCGTTTTCCCCTGAAAGTGTGGAGACATGGAGAAAAGCTTTCGTGAAGATTACAGCTGATCCATAAGGAACCGGGAGAGCCGTTACCAAAACAGGAAGTGTAGATGGCTTACCTTTAAAGCCTGTGATGACTGAAGGGAACCCCGGTGGAACTTGAGTCCCATCCTGTCTCATCTCCCTGATATGTTGGGATCCGCCAGCGTGCGCCAGGGACTCCGGCCTCATCTCGCCACTATCAGCCCGTCCTCTTCGGTTCCCACTCCCTTCTTCTCCTTTCTGAGGCCTTTGGGTGTGAACGCGAGCGTGGGCCACCACCTGCTGCAGACTGCGGAACAGCTTCCCACAATCCGGGCATTCCCAAGGTCCTCCAGAATCATCTCTCACATCCAGACCTCCAAGGTGCGACCGGAGCTGGTCTGGCTCAGGGATCGCCGAGTTTCGGGCTTGCTGCTGGCCTCTTTGAAGCTGCCTTGGCTGCTGCTGCTGAGCAACTGCCAGGCTGCGAGCGACCAGCTGCCACCAAGTCGACTGATCTCCCTCTGAGGCTGTTGCTGGAGTTTCACAGGTAATTCCTCCTCGAGATGTGGCTCCTCCTCTTCCAGGATCCCCTCCTCCAGAGCTGCTGCCACCCCCATTTCCCTTCTCGGCCACCTGAGCAACTGCCTGTAGTCTTTCCATGCAGCTGGCTCCACTTCCATCGTTGGGCAAACCCAGATACCCGAGGATGGCGGACTTGCTCACGCCCATTCCGACTCTTCCTCCAGTTTCCCGACCTGATCTTCCTTGTCCACCTCGGCCTCCGCCTCCACGTTGAGCCAGGAGGAGGCTTGAATAGAGGGTGTTGAGGGACTGGTTGGCGGCGGAGCCTTTGGGATGCTGCTCACCTGCTCCTAGTCCCAGACCGGCCTTTAACCCCAACTTGTTCAGATGAACCTTCATGTGGTTTTTGAGGAACCAAGGCTCCTTGAAGCCACGACCACATACTTGACACTTATGGTCCAAGGAGTCTTTGTGCTTTCGCATGTGACCCTTCAGGAACCAAGACTGAGTGAAGCGCTGTCCACAGGTTTCGCAACGAAACGCTGGCAGGGTCGGAGATGTTGAAGCCGGCCCTGTGGTGGCTGTTTGAAGGTTGGCTGAGGCTGGGGCCGGAGTGTGGGTCGGTGTGGGGTGTGGGGTGTCTGGGTTGGCAATAATGGGCCTGGAGTTCAAGGCTGGTGGTAAAGTAGCAGATGGATGGCACTCATGTAGGTGCAAGGCCAGGCTCTCCTCTTGGCTGGCAGAGAAAGGACACTGAGTGCATTTGTACGGGTTGTGGAGGATTCGAACGTGGCGAGTCAGCTCCGAAGCTGTGCGGAACTTTCCTTTGCAGGCATGACAGCGGAATGACGGCACTGAGGGCGTTGATGCCCCCTCTCTGACTGTAGAGGAATAAGGAGAGGTCACAGACACAGGGTCTTCTGTGAGGGGCGGGGTCAGAGGAGTGCTGTCATCAATAAAAAAGTTGGAGCTCTGCTCTATCAGCAGGCCTTCATCTGGACCTTTGATGTCGCCGTTAACATCCTTTCCTTTTGTCAGATGCTGGATAAGAGAACCAGGCAGTGGCCGCTGGTCCGACAGACTTCTATGATTGGAGATCAAATCTCTATGATTCTGCTGGATTTTGAGGTTCTGTTTCAGAGGAGCCACTGGGATCCCAGTCCGGTATAAGGCTGCGGCTCGACGGTCACGGTCCAGACTGTGAGCTCGAGCATGAAGAGACAAAATACTTTGAAATCGAAACCTCTTCCCGCATACGTGGCAGGGAAACCTGAGTGCAGGCCCAGATGAAGTCCCTCCCACCCCAGGTACAGCCCTGGTGACGGTTTCCTTCTGGAAGAGCTGGAGGTCAAGCTCGTCGTTGCAGCTTCCGTTCTGACCTGAGGACAGGGCCAGCTCCAGGGAGCTGTACTCCAGCACCGGTGCAGAGGGCATGTCTGGAGGAGAGGAGTCCAAACGCTGCCCCCCTCCTCCTGGGAACAACGCCACTGCTGGTGTCGGTGATGGAGGAACTCCATCTAGCCTTTCCTCGTCAGCTCCTTCTTCAACTTCTTCATGACTGTTCTGGTCTTCTTCGAGCAGGGGAAAAGGAGAGAGGGCATAGAAAGGAGGGGAAGGTTGGGGGCTTGAAAGGGGAAGGACGGCTGGGCTGTCAGGCAGGGAGAGCTGGGGGTGAAGGGGTGAGGGCTGGGGGCTGTGGTCCAGAGATGGTAGAGTTGGAGGCGACTGGGCTTGATCACAGGAAAGAGACAACACACATTCCGGTGGGGAATCCATCCTCTATTTAGACAGAGAGAAAGACAGAGAGAAGGAGACATACAAGTGAGACCAGATATCTACAAGAATAAGGAAACAACAGAAATGTGACAATTCTTCACAAATACTTAAAACTAAATAATCTATAGTTGGTTTATGACTTACTTCCCTATATAATGGGTCTATAACTACTCATTTAAACTAAATCGTTAAATCAATAAATGATCATCCCTTTCCCATAATTGGTGAGTGATTTCCTTAAGGGTGCATTCACACCTACAGATCCTAGAGCAGTTAAAATGTTCTGGGATTTGTTTGCTCTGATAGTCTACCTCATTTGGTCGGTGTGAACACGCAAATCAAGTCTAGAGCGAATCAAACGGGCAAATTCGAGAGCGAATGTTTCTGTAGGTCTCAGAGCATTTCCAATTGAAGTAGAGCGCACGGCATTGTGGGTGATCAGGAGAGCCGGCGACAGCATAAAAGCATGACAATTTGTTGCTGCTCCATTGTTGAATGTTGTGAAAGAACAAACTGAGAAGGGATACGTTTCTGAGCACTCTTAAGCGCTCGCTTTGACCCATAGATAAGAGCCTCTTCATTGGGTTTCTGTTTCCCTGCCGAGAGTGTAACTCATGTAACGGCACCAGAGGCTGTTTGGTGCAGATCAAAAGTTGTGCTCTGAACGCAAACCGAGCCACACCAAGGTGATAAATTATCAGCTGTCCTCCTCCCATTCGGACCGAGTCCGGGACTAAACCACTGTGGAAGCATCCTTAGGCTATGTGTTGTAAAGACTTCTTTAGGGTCTCAGATTTTCTAAATTTATGGACATGGAGAATATCAAACATCTTGACAGTATCGTTCCCCATCCAAGAGGCGGTTGATTGTGTAAGTGAAGGTAAGTGTTCTGATGTAAGTTAAGTTTCGAGCTACAAAAACTCACCGAGCCACTCGGTAGTGCGGGGATTTGATTGCGACTTGACCGTTGGCCTGAATTGAGGATGGAAAACAGTTTTCCTCCCGAAAACTTAAGAAGAAAAAACTTTCAGCAAAAAAGAGGGCGAGACAGTTTTAGAGAGGAGTGCAGTCGCAATACGTCTCCACTGGGGGTGGGAATCTTTAGGCAGCTCATGTTTCGATTACAATTACAGGGACTACGATTCGTTTACGGATGGACCTTGAATTGATGCATTTAGATGCACATTTTCACTGCATTTCTTTGTTTCTCAACAAATTGCTCTTTTAGAAAACAATATTTGAAACAAATGTACCTTTTACCTTCTATTAAAGGTACATCTGTCAACTGTTAGCTTCCAGGTACATGCTAAAGTGCAGCTTCTAACATATACATATACAATATAATAAATGAAATAAATATCAAATAGTGCTGTTCTAAATGATACATTATAAATAGTTCCTTATACATAATAAACTGAATCAGCAGCAAAGCTTCAGTGTTTTTAAAACATCTGACATTTACTTGAACAGAAGGCTGTCATTGGTCCAAACAATGAGACTTTAAGCAAATCAATTCCTGAGTACAACATTCCTCAGACAGAAATAATTCCTTGTTAATAACAGCTTTCAATGGGCTACTGTTAACTGAACCTAAACAACCTCAAAATAAATGTGCTGCTTACGTCTTTGTTTGTTGGTGTTTTGTATCTTGTGATGAGCCATTTTGTGCATTTCTGATGTCCTTTTGTGTATTTTTTGTCGAATGTATGTTTTTTGGAATCGCATTGTGTGATTTTGTTGTCATTTTGTGTTTTATGAGTCATTTTTGTCCTGTATAACATATGGTTTTTGGAGTCATTTTTGTTTATTTCTGTTGTCGTTTTGTTTATTTTCTATTAGTTTTGATGGTGTTTGGTGTATATTTTGACTTTTTGTTTGTCTTTTTTGTATTCATGTTGTCCTTTATTGTATTTTTCTGTAAAACGTGGTTTTTGTTGTCATTTTGTATTTTTGGAGTCATTCGTTTTTATTTCTGTTGTCATTTTGTTTATTTTAGTTTTGACTGTTTTTAAAATATATATATATATATATATATATATATATATATATATATATATATATATATATATATATATATAATTTGTTTCCCCTTTACTTTCTTTGTATTCATGTTGCCCTGTATTTTTCTGTAGTTTTGTATGTTTACGGTGTTTCTCATGTTAGCGCATCAACTGTCATCACCGTCCCCTTTATAGTAAGGGTTTTTCATTCTGGGCTGCCATTAAAAAGAGTCATGGTGGTTCCATACAGTACAGAACCTTGTGCACATCATTCTTGGATGGCGGGAAAAGCTTGAAACCATGAACGCCTCCAACTATGACACCCACATGAGTGATGATAGTGAAAAGAAAAAAAAAAGAGTTACCAGCAGTGTGAGGGACGTTAATCCATTCTTTAGTGTCTCTGCTGAGGGAGGGGGTGTGGTCGGGGCCTCGGAGACAAACCTGTAAACAGAGCAAAAGGGAAAACCTGATGAGTTCAGAAAGACAGATGCCTCCGTGAAATATATATATATGAATTAATTTGTTGTTCTCTTAAAAATACTAATATAAGATTTCAGTTAAATGGTCCGAAACTTTTGAGACTTTAGGTTGGTTCTTCTTCTGTTGCGCAATTCTTCTTTACAATATAAATGATGAAGCAACATTGCACCCAGCAGTTCATGTATGGTACTACAGCAGAAATGAAGCAGAAACAAGTGGTTTTATGCACTCATTACGTGCACAGTTTGCACATAGCGTAAAAAATCTTCATTTGATCTTCTGTAGCGTTGAATGGATGCGTAACAGGTGCACACCTGCTCTGCCTGAAGACACACACACGGTGGCACATATGGGATTGTTAGAGCTCGTGGGTGTGTGTGTGTGTACGCGCTAGTGTGTGTATGTGTGTGTTTAAGGGCACCATCCACAGGAGATGGACTGTCCCAAACAGGAAGGGGAGCGCAGTGTTTTGATTTCCCTCCACACGCCCTTCCTGTGCTTCACGGCAGCAGCTCTTCTTTTTTTTGGTTCCTTTTTTTCGTTGTTGTTCTTTGAGCCCACACGTATACACACACACACACACACACACACACACACACACACACACACACACACACACACACACACACACACACACACACACACACACACACACACACACACACACACACACACACACACACACACACACACACACACACACACACACACACACATAGCAGCAGCATTCATTACATCTGCTGCTGCTGTGGGTGTGGTGGCATTCAAATCCTGCATTGCTTAGTCATGGTTACTCGTGAGAAATATTTCACGGATGCAACCCTGAAGTCAGCGAGAATGTAAACTGTGGAACCTAACAAACACACACGAAACACACAAAAACACTTTTTTTGTGTTGAGAAGTGAAACAAAAGGTTGTAAACGACTAAAAATGTGATGTTCCTACGAGTGTGAGTGTGTGTGTGTGTGTGTGTGTGTGTGTGTGTGTGTGTGTGTGTGTGTTAGTTGGTTCGACATTTGACATTTGAGCCTGGCTCCGACTCTGTGGACTATCGCAGCGTATCAATCACACACAGGCAGTCCTTTCTTCATCCTCCATTATTGTTCTTCTGTCTTTTCTTCCTGATTCAGACTCGTCCCATCCCCCCCCTCTCCCCCTCCCTCCCTCGCTACGTCTATTATTCACTAATTTTCTTTCCCTCTCTCTCTCTCTCTCTCCTGTTTTCACTCTCCTGCAGTGTTGCCAGTTGGCGGTGAGCCAGGGAATGCTGATATCAGCTGGTAGATTGGCCCCTGCCAACATGGTGAGAGGAGAAGAAGAAGGAGAAGAAGAAGAGAAATGACAGACGGAGGGAGAGAATGAGAAAGAGCAGCCACCAAACTGGGCGCGCTGAGAGCAATGTGAATGAAAACGCTTTCATTTGATAGCCAACGTGTCGTTGAAGCCATGAATAAAGAGGCCGAGTGAAGGGAGGGGGAGTTAGGGTGGGTGGGGGGGAGGAGAACAACAGATTTAAAAAGTCAACACGGAAACGTAGAGACGGGGTAAATAATGGGCTCTGATGGCATTAGCATGAATAGCACAATACGCCACCGTCGACGACCACATGCCAATGAGGGAAATTTGGATAGATGGAGATAAGGTGCAGCAAAGCATGCAGGGAAAAATAAAGGGTGAGGGAGGGTGAGAGAGGGATTGGGGGGGTGAACAACAGAAATCAGATTGAAATCAGGTGGAGCAGAAACGTAAATGAAGCGAGAGATGCAGAGAAAGAGGAAAAGACGAGAGGTGCAGCACACGCTGAAATAACTGAAAGTCATCTGAACTAGGTACAGCAGTGGTTAGCTCGTCCTAGGTTCTGGGTTCAAGCCCACGAACGCCCTTCCACTTTAAAAGACCACAGACTTCAAGGGGAGGGGGGGGAGCACTGGGGGTTCACAAAGCTAACGACTGATGTGTTAAAGTCTTCAGCTTCCGCCATGTTTCAAGCCGAGTGCAAACATTGATTTACACAAAAATAACACGAGGAGATTTTAAATCCAATCGTTTGCTCCCCTGGTTTAGATTTTTAATGCCAATGTTTCCACCTCGCCTTGAATTCCCACTACTATGTAAACGTGACCTGTGATAAACAACCCCATAACATCCTTTTCAGGGTAATAAATATGTGAACATACAAATATAATATATTGTATTGATGACTCGAGCTTACAATAAAAAATGTAAAGTCTTAAAACTGCCCAATCTGGCAACAGCGATGGTAAAAGAACAGAAAGCATATCACTCTGTGCTCATTTTGTTTTTTTAGTGGGTTTTGTTTCATTAACCACATTTTTTGTCCTTATTTATATTTCTGTAGTTTTTTTCTGTGTTTTCGGGCAAATTTTTGGGAATTCTGTTGTAATTTTTAGGATTTTCATGATTTTTTTGTTTTACTATCATTTCCTGTACTTTTGTTTACAATTTGTGTGTTTTTTAAGGTCATTTTTTTTTGGAATTCTGTTGTAATGTTTGTTTTGAGGGTCTTTTTAGTATAATTTTACATGGTTTTTGAGAGGCATGTCATCTATATATGTAGTTTTTTTGTATCAGATTTATTTGTATGTTTGTGTAGTCATGTTACATATTGGGTCACGTTGTGTGTTGTACAAGTTGCAAACGGAAAATGTGTTTCTTCTTCTGAGACCGCGAAGGAATTCCTACGTTTGCATTAGCTTAGCATGTAGCAGCGCTGGCAGAGCAGGGTCAGAGGGTTAAGGGGGCGGGGCTATGTTATTTGACCTACTTGTTTAAATTGTCTCATCAGGCTAATGGTAAACATCGAATATAATATCGTTAACGGTGACATCACAAAGTCGTACGATGTTGAACCTCACATGCTAAGCTAGCTAGGCTAACACCCTCCCGTCAGGCAGTGAAAACTGCAATTCACACAGTAAAGATGGCCTTTAAGCCACATTGCCCTTGTGTTAAGTGTTTCAATGATGTTAGCAATGCGCTAATTGCAGAGTAATTTTGTGAACAACGAGCTAATTGACTTCAGCGGTGAATTAGCTCGACTAGACATGTGTTCTTTATTGCCTCCAGAAGACGACTTTCCCTTTTTCTGACTCATGAAATAACCTGTTTTCTTTCATTACTTCAGCGTTTGTGACACAAGGTGTGTGTGTGTGTGTGTGTGTGTGTGTGTGTGTGTGTGTGTGTGTACGTGGGGGGGGAGTCAATTTTGCTGAGTCATGTTTTACCTCCCTGATGAGTCGTTACACAGAGCAGCACAATGTGTTCAGGCAAGTTTATTTTCAAGGGGGTTTTCGTGGCTGTGTAAATATCCACAGTTTAATGTCGACGCAGGTTTGCACACGCCGCGAGCAGCACATAGCGACTCATTTTAAATAAAAAGGTGCGTCTCAGAGGAGATATTCAGTGTGAGTGTGTGTGTGTGTGTGTGTGTATAAGAGTGGACGGGGTGGGAGTGCAATGCAAACTATGCTTTACACTAAACACGTTTTTACCCATTTATGGTTTCCTCAAACAAGTGTAAAGCAGAAAATTACCAGACTTTTAATCATTTTTGGGGTGAAAACCCTCAATTTTGATGAAAAAAACTTTTTTTTTTAAACTCTAAACTGTTTTGCTTGTTTTTCAATCCATGTTTTAGGAGCGTCAACCCAATTTCCTCTTATTGGTTAAAGTTTCAAGCTCAGATTTTCAGATTTTTATGCCCTTGTTTGTTCGTCCATAAACAATATGTCAAACACCGACAATATAGAAGCAATAAATGTGACCAATCTTTGTGTAATTAATGGGAATTTTGTGTTATTTCCTGTGAGAAATTGTTGGATTTTTTTTACTTTCTTTCCACAATTTGTGATTAAAATCATTGAATTCATAGTATAGAGACATGGGGGAAATGATAATATTATGTAGTTTCTGGGTTAAAAGTGACCAAAAATGGTGGAAAACCACATAAATTGGTTAAAAGTTGCAAATTAAAGTGGCCAAAAACAGACAAAAAAGTAGTAAAAATGGTTCAAAATGTCAATATTGGAACAATTAGTTTAAATTGTAATAATAAATAATGGGCGTGACAAATCGTGAATGTGATTAAATTGGCAAAAGTAAGAATGAAAAATGGTGGAAAGAGGGTAAACGTGATAATGGGTCAACATATGTGATATTAGGTGGAAAAGTGGTGGAAAGTGTTGAAAGTGTTTGAAAGTAGAAATAATGTGCAGAAAAAGCATTGAAATGTGATGAAGAAGTGGATGAAATATGAGAAATGTAGCAAAAATTTATTAAAAGTAGCCAAGGCAAGAAAAAGTGATGAAAACAGGTTAAAATATGGAAAGTTTGGTGTAGTTGCAGAAAAAGGGTAAAAAAAAAAAAGCAAAAATAGTTTGAAATTGTAAAAAAAAAAAAAATGTATATTCTAGTTTCTTGAAGGCATGTAATGACCCCCTTCCAGTTTCTTGTGACCCCAAGGTTGAGAATCACTGCTCTACAGGTCTGGTTTTGGCCCCCGAACCTAAAGTTTGACACAGATGCCATTTTCTATAGCTTTAGTTCAGCTTTACACTTTAAGTTTACAACATTCAACCACAGAAACGAGTGCTACACATGATCACTTAAATCAAAAAAGGATGTACGATATCGTTGACAACATTTATAATATTGTTAAATAATGATAAACCTGGACAGGATCAATGATGTGACCTAAATATAGTTTGGGGTAAAAAAAAAAAAAAAAAGTATACGTATACAAGTATTAGTTGATATGGGAATCAGACGTTAACATATAAAGTATTGGCATAGCGGGGGAGGTAAAGGAATACTGTAAATATCGGAGGGTCCGAAGGGAAAGGTGCATCAACAAATGTTGAATCGTTTTAACCATTGGTGTAAAAAAGTGACTAATTTTGTGTCAAATATTTTTTTACTTTTTAGGACTTTTGGGGGGAAAAAATTGTTCATTTTGATTAAGAAAATCTATAAATCCTTCATCAGTAGCTGAGTTTCCATTACAGATTTTTGCAAAATAAAAGTGATATTTCTAATTGTCGACAAAGCATAATTGCACTTTGAACGTGTTCCCATTGAACGTAGTTTTGGGGTGGAGCCTCGTAATCTCATCTCGTGAGATTTCGGCGTAGGAAGAACACTATTACTTTGATGTTTCACGTCTAATGTGGCACTAATAATATTTTTAGGTCTAACGCTAAGAAATGTCCTCTTCTGTCTGCACGTACTGCGTCACGTTTACTCAGAGAGCAGTAGTCATGTGACCAGGTACGACGTGTATTTGCGGAAAAAGTGTTTCCATGGCGCTTTTGCCACACATTTCAATATCTAAACGTCTGAAAACCCTCCTCATTAATGAAGGCGTTTTTGTTGATCGTTTCCATGGGTAATGGAAACACAGCTAATGACACTTCAACTTCATGCAATTTGTCACATTTGAACCAACATCACATGTTTTGATCTTTGTTGGAACTCAATAAGGTTTGGAGGATTTCCGCCATTTTTCCCAAAGCTGTAAACACTTGATCATTTTAAATAAAATGTGTCCATACCGCTTTCGTCTTTTTTTGTTTTCATATCTCACGATGACTCGTTAACCGAACAGCTCTAGTCGGGACCTGAACCCAGAGAGAGAACGACTTCCCCAAAACTAAAATGAATACACAATACAACAAATCACACATTATTGGAATGAAGTGACTTTAAATAGTTGTAGCCTCCACCTTCTGTCTGTATCTTTAGTTTAAAGTGTTTGACTTTGTCTTGTGTGTATTTTATAACTTTAAATAGACACACACTGAACATTGTGTACTAGAAACAGTTATCATAAGTTGTTTAAATGTGTCTCATTATTTGGGTATTTGCTGGTAGTAAAATATTGGTGGTGCAGTTTGGAGACAAATTACGGACAAACAGCTTTTTAGTATCTTTACCTGAATGTGTGTGTGTGCGTGCGTGTGTGTGTGTGCACCCAAAGGCAGATAGTAAAGTGTATAAAGAGTGTGTCTGCAGGCTGTGTGTAATGTCTTTATGAGCGTCTCTCTCTCTCTCTCTGTATCTCTTGATCTCTTCTTCTGAGGATCCGTGGGCGGACGAGGGCCCGTTAAAGAAAAGCCGGAGGAGCGACTCCAGCGAGAAGAGACGGGAGGCCACGCGACGTGGTGTGTGTGTGTGTGTGTGTGTGTGTCGAGTGTGATTCTGGCTCTGTTGTAGTTTTTGTTTTCACGGCGCGGTCACGAGACCAAACTTCCCTACAGACGGGATTCATTTCCTCAGCTTCACCTTTCCCTGAACTGTCCCCACGTTGGTTGAATGGAGCGTTTAGGCTGAACTGGTCCTCAGAGCGTAGGGCCCCGATGACCATGGATGGAAGAAAACCACCTCAGACACAAGTTGGGCTGACATTGGGGCTGTGGACCAGAGTTTTTAAAGCCTAACACTGATTACTGATGACATTAAAGCAGTGGTTCTCAACCTTTTCAACCTGCAACCCCCAAAATAAAGGTTCCAGAGAGCGGGGACCCCCACTGTAGCTGAAGGTGTTTGAACACAGACATGAACATTGAAGAACATGTGGAGACAGGACCATCTCTGAGGGGGAATAAAGGGGAGAGATTTTTGGGGTCCATCCATAAAGTCAGTAAAATGATGGTCTATTGTTCTATGAATCTGTGATAAACACATTTATTTATTCATCTGAATAATATTCACTGTTATACAGAAAGTTTATTATTGTTTGGGCAATAGTATATAGTCATTTTGAAGATGTAAATACTTGTTTTAATCAGAAAAAAAATGGGTTAAAAGTGACCAAAAATGGTGGGAAAGGTGGTGAAATGGGATTTTAAAAACCACAGAAATTGGTTAAAAGTTACAAGTTAGAGTGGGTAAGAATTGACAGAAAAAGTGGTAAAAAGCATTCAAATAGAACAATTAGTTTAAACTGGCAAATAATAGGCATGAAAAATTGTTATTGCGGTTAAATTGGTCAAAACTAAGCATGAAATACGGTGAAAAAAGGTTAAAAGTGACAATAATGGGTCAACGTATGTGACATTAGGTGGACGAGTGGTGGAAATGGTTTACAAGTGCTAAAGATGAATTGAAAGTGGAAGAATGGGCAGAAAAGGCATTGAAATTTGATGGAGAAGTGTCAGAAATGGGAGTAATGTAGCAAAAATATGGCAAGAAAAAGTGATGAAAATAGGTTCAAATATGGCAAGTTTGGTGTAGTTGCAGAAAAATGGGAAAATTAAGCAAAAATATCTTTAGTTTCTTGAAGGCGTCTGGTGACCCGCTCCCAGTGTCTCGCAACCTCAATTGGGGTCCTGACCCAGGTTGAGAATAACGCCCACCCAAAAACACTTCTATCCTCAGCGTTTCTGTCTTCAACAGTCAATGATTTACTCTCTAACTTCAGCCACCAGAGCGTGTCAGCACAATGTTTAAGGGAGAGTAAAGGTCCCTTAGGAGAACTCTTCTTCTCTGCGACATTTTCTACTAACAAACCGCAGAGTTGGAACTATCGCCCCCTGCAGATCTTTTCGGTAAACAAAAGAGCTTTACCTCGGCATCTTTAACTTTTCCTGATTATTTAGATCAACCAAAAGCAGCAAAAGCTGCTAAATGATCTAAAAACCAGCAGAGCTGTTTGATCTAAAATTGGCTACAGACTTAAAGTTGGGGGAACGTCAACCATAATTTACCCTAGTTTTCAATTCCTGGTATAAATAAATAATATGTAAAGCAACAAGTGACAGAAATCAGTCTCTGCAGGAGTTTCACTTCAAAATTCCCTGATTTTGTGACAAACTTTCTGTAATTTTGGGCAATTTTATGGGGTTGTTTGTGGGGAAATTGCAGTAATTTAGAAAAAAGTGAGTTCCTTTGACAATTTGCAATTATAGTCGTGTGAAATAAGGACAGAAAACAGAAAAAATCCTGCAAATATTGTGGTTGGATGAAGTTTTTGTGTATTTATTTCACAATTAGTCTTGATTTCTGTCATTGTAATTTCTCCTATAGGATGAATTGGATGCTGTAAAGCAGTGGTCACTATAAGGGCCAGTTCAGCCCAACATGGGGTCCCAACCATAATAAACTGTATAAAATAAATGCGCAATGCATGCAGATGTACAGATTTAGAACTGTGCTTTGAGTTAATGTATCAATTAATTGATGCACGTGTCCAAAATAAGGCCTGCGGTCCATTTTTGACCCATCCTAGCATTGAAGCTTGCTAATATAATGACTGGGGAAACAGGAATATAAAGTAAAACCCTCTATAGTCATGTTTCAGATGTTTGAACTTTACTGTTTGACTTTAAAGCTGATTATTTTTTTATATTTAAGTTTAATGTCAATTAATGTAAAAGTAGGTATTATTATTATATTATTATTATTATTATTTCCTTTATCATGGTTTGGTCCATTTGATATCAAACTGGGTGAATGTTGTCCCTGAAATAAAATGATGGACTTTCACTTTTTAATGTAATTTTCTCTTTGAGCAGAATCACACCCAGGAGCCACATTGGATGCTCTGTCTGGCCAGGTTTTGGCCCACAGGCCTTGAGTTTGACACTTGGGTATTTAACTCACAAATGTGGTCCATTTATCTGTGTTAACCTCGATGGAGGTTTGACTCACTGTAAATAGTTTTCCTGCTGACATTTTCTACTTTGAAAAATGTCCCTTATCTTTTCTTCACTTTGCTGTGTTTTTCTGTCACTAAAACAAGGGCTGCCTGATGTGTGATGTAATGTAAGCATTTGTAAAATTATTGTAAAGCCATCATTTTGGTTGTAAAACACAACATTTAGCTTTCAAAAGTGAAACTAACGTTTCCAGAGTAAATTTGAAAAGAGATATAAACAGCGTACATAATCCGTATGAATCGCTCTGCTTTGTTAGGTAGCACACAGCTAACCGCTAAGCTAGCACTAACTGCAAACTATGCTAACGCCAGCTCGCTAGCAGTGCTAATCTACTTGCACCACATGCTAACCAGCTGAGTCTCACAGAGTTCATTAAATGATCACAAAATTGACTGAATGTCATTTTTTGTGCGCGGCAAACGAGATTTCCTCATATTGTTTTGTGTTTTCGTGCTGCGTCACACACCTTAACCATAACTCTTAACTTAACCATAACCGAAACCCTGAATGAAATGTTCTAATTTGATGCAAGTGCAATAAAATTAATTCCAATCGAAAAGCATGAGTTTTAAAAGTCCCACAGCATGAAAACAACGCACGCAGCGCAATAGAAACATTCTTTTTCATGACAGTGTCACGTTCCTCCGTCGGACCACGCTATGCTAATATGATGTTAAATGAAGCGACACAATGAGAGACAGTTTAAAGAGTAAGTAAACCAGAAAAACACTTGTAGTTGGTATGAAGTCGTGTTGTTGATTACGGAAGTGGATTAGGGCCAATTTTGATGGAGAAAATAATTTTGGGCAAAGTCAAAATGTCGAGATTAAAGTTGAAAACATAGCGACATCTTTAATGATTCCGTCACGTGTGCATAGAATCACCGTAATGACATGATACTGCCTTTAAATAGCAACTTCTTAGCTTTCAGAAACCGGTGGAATTTCTCAGGTAGAGCAGATATTAGCGTTAGAGTTACAGTGTTTGAAATTAGATATCGGACAAGATGTGAAAAGAGGACATGTCCAGGTAAAAGTGGACGTATGGTCAGGTCACCCTAACAATAATTAGCATAAACGGCTAGCATGGCTAAGAAGCTACGATTACGTAGCGATAAATGCTGATGGTTGTATGTGCCATAATATAACACCCAGAAAACACCAGACTGGGAACACCCTCGATCAGACTATAAACTATATACACATATATATACAGTATATATATGTTTGTATCGACTGAACAAACACCTCCAACTGCTGTGAAAACTCAGTATAAAGTTAAAAAAAAAATACAAAAGTGCGCTGCTCTTTAAGTGAAGCCCTAATGCTGTAAATACACACTAATCCTGAGCACTTAGTGGAACTCTGAATACTGTAAATGTCACAATGTGCAGCAGATTCTCCAAAGCCAGGCCGAGCAGGTGCGTCTCCTGCAGAGCTTTAATGACCCAATTATATCAATCAGAAGCCTTGATTGGTGCTACGCTGCTTTTCTTCTCACTCTCCTTCCCAAGAGCCACCTGGATGCTAACGTGCGTGTGGTACAGTGTGTGTGTGTGTGGTGAATGGATGTAACACAGAAGCAGAAGGACAGTACTCGAGCTCTGAATGGGGCAGAAACCATTAGAGCTTTTAAAGACTGGGACCAGTTTGAGGTTCATTAGCGTTGCTCAAGTCCTCGCCACATAAAACACGGACGACCTGTGGATTCTTCAGCGTGGGCTTTTCAAGTATCGGACGAGTAGAGGAGGAGGAAAACTACTTCAAGACATTTTTATCTCCAATAAATGATACTTTCTTTCCCTCGAGTTTGAGATCAAAATAAGAAACGTTTTCCTATTAACAAGTTTAATGTAATATATAATTAAACAACAAGTAGTTTATACTGGTTTGGTTATGGTTTTGTGTCTAGATAAAGAATAAACTTGGCAAGGCTGACAGTCTATGCAGTGTTTCATACTGTATTCCATCAAATTCCTATTTTTTCTTTTTTTAAGTCTATTTAAACGATATAACATATTTAAAAGGTTTTTGTTAGAGTTTTTTAGTAGGAGTCAAACAAACCTATCATCTTTAAAAAAAAATGTAAATAACTTTTTTTTTTTTAAGTTGGAAATGATTTCTTTCTTCATTAAACTGCAACTCTTATTTTGAAAATGTACTTTGTTTTTTTTGTTTTTTAATTCATTCTTAAACAATTTCTTCAAAATACCCTGACTTTTAACAAATTCAATCAGTCCAAATCTTTCACAGGCTTTTTTTAATTTTTGTTTCATTTTCTTTTTTATGAACACAATCTATTATAAGAACTTTTTAAAATGTAGTATTTATGTTTTTATTGAATTTGCACATTTGCATTTCACAATTTTATTTGTGTTATTGTAGTGCTTTGGTGTATTTTTGTTAGGGTTTTGTGTGGGGTTTTTTCTCATTTTGTGCGTGTGTTTTTTTTTTTTTTTTTTTAAATAATTTTGTGTGTTTTTGGAGGATTTTTGTTGTGGTTTTGTGTAACTGAATTGCCATTTTGGATCTATGCAGTCATTTTGTGTCATTTTTGCTATCATTTAATGTATCTTTTTTATTCATGTTGTGTAATTGTTTTAGGGCCGCATGTGGCCCCCGGGCCAGCAGTTGCTTATGTCTGTACTGGACGAATAGGGTTGCAGTCTGCTGGTTTTAAACAAACGTAAAATGTAAACTCTCTCACAGGAACCCTTTAAGGCTGTAAAAAAGAGTCTGTATGTTAAATAAAGGCCACAGACACAGCAGCTAACTAGCTTAGCCTCTGCTAACTAGCTTAGCCTCTGCTAACCGTGCTTGAGCACTGACCATCTGTGGTTGGAAACACGAGGTTCGCGCTAACTCTTGAGGCGCGAGAAGACGGTTTGAGATCCCAGCAGGTGTAATGATTAAAGTGGTGACCATTTTAACAGGAGACCCACCTCTATTAGCTTAGCTAGCTGCCTTGCTAACATTAACGACAAGTTTACTGATGTTCACATAGCCCCTAAATGTTGACTTTTCAACCCTTTTTTGAAGTTTTCTTTTGTTTTTATCCATTTGTAAACCAATGTCTATAAGTTCATCTGTGCTTGTATCGTCACTGTTTGGATAGAAAACTCACTACTGTTGAACATTATGAAGAGAAAATGTGCAGAACAATGTGATTAATCACTATTATTGGTGATTTTTTAAAGAAAAAAATACATTCAATAAGGTATTTGTAAAGTTACAACACAAGCCTGGATGCAGACAGGTAAGTTGTTTTTGTTTTGTTTTTTACATTTTTGTCACCCTTTCATCATTGTCACTATTTAAATTTTTAAAAAAAAATCACTAGTGTAAAGAATTTGTGCAAAACAATGTGATCTTGCAGAAAACAATGGATTCGATAAGATTTTGGGTCAGATTTGATATAATTGCACCTGGAGGCTGGAGCAGGTGCATTCATGTGAAATTCACATTCATTTGCACAAAAGTTGAGGTTTTACACCGTGTTACATTGTTTTATCATGACTTAGATAGAAATGTACCACTGTAGGGTTTTATACAAGGAAAATGTGTGCAAAACAATGTAATGCAGAGAACTATAAATTTTGTTCAGTTCAATTTGTAAACAATACATAATTTTAACATAAATCACCCTTTGAACACAGTGCATCATTAGAATTTCACTGATGTTTACGATAAACTCTAGTTTTACAGAATTCATACAAAATATTGCATTCCAAATTATAATTTCTTGCAGAAAATTTTGCATTTATTACGACTTTTGAGGTGTAACAGTAATATAAATGCGCATGGAGAGCAGCAGGTGATTTTTTTTTGCTTTGAACTTTTTTGTGAAGTGTAAAATAAAGTCTAAACAAAGTGCATTATGTTTGTATTGTGTTATCTTGACAGAAAAGTCATGACAGTCACAGTTTAGACCAGAAAACAATGCACTTAGTTTGAGTTTTTGACCCTTTTTGTTCATTATTCTGTTTTCTTTTTTGTCAATAAAATGCTGGATTTAACTTGAGCTAAAGCTGCCCTATTTAGATAGAAAGTACAACATACAGATAGAATTTGTGCAAAAATTATGGAAGCAGATTTGGGCCAGTTTTGATAGAAAACCTGTATACTCAGTTCATTTTTAGAAATTTTGACCATAATCTCGACATTATTCTCATCTTTTCGACTTTAAATCTCCACATTTCAACTTTAACTCTGGAAATTTTGACTTTGATCTCGTCTTTTCGACTTTATTCCCCGCATTTTGAATTTAATCTCAACATTTTGACTTTAATCTCCACATTTCAACTTTAAATCTTGTCTTTTTGACTTTAAATCTCTCAAACATTTCGACTTTGATCTCTCAATCATTTTTACTTTAATCTCTCAAACATTTCAACTTTGATGTCATCTTTTCGACTTTATTCCCCGCATTTTGACTTTAAACTCAAAATTTTGACTTTATTCTTGATTTGCCCAAAATTATTTTCTCCATCAAAATGTGATCAATCAGGATTCCGTTGGATTTCTTGCACTAATCAAAAGTTTGTGTGTAAAATATCAAGTTTCTGTAATAAAACACAGTTTGTCTAAAATGTGAGTTTCCCTGCTACACTTTGCACACAAACACAGTCACACAGTGCTTGGACTTTCTAAAAAAAACAAAAACAAAAAAAACGGGAGTAAAGAGTGTTGTTTAGGTTGTGGGGTTTTTTTAGGACGAGCCGGTGATGTGAGGAGTATGGAAGTGGATTTAAGCCAATTTCTAATGGAGAATATAATTTCAAGAATAAAGTCGAAATTTCGAGAATAAACTCTAAATACAATATTGTGATAAAAGTCAAAGGTTTATTTATGAAGTCAAATCTATGGAAACCTTTTATCAGGATAATGTATTTTGAGTATATTTTCAGCATTTCAACTTTAAACTCAACATTTCGAGAATATTTCCTGGATTTACGTCCGCTATGGGAAGTTTGTGTGTGAAATATTAAGTTTCTGGCAAAACAAAACAAAAAACACTATTTTGAGTTCATTTTCAAAATTTTGACTTCAATCTCATCTGTTGGGCTTTAATCTCAACATTATATTTGGACTTTACTCTTGACATTTCGACTTTGATCTCAATAGTTTGACTTTTTGTGCAAAAACAATGTCATCAATCAGCACTTTTTTGGATTTCCGGCACTAATGTGAAGTTTGTATGTAAAATGTTAAGTTTCTGGTATAAAAAAACAAAAACACTACTTGTGAGTCCAAAATGTGAGTTTGTCTGCTGCACTTTGCACACAAGCAGAGTCTGGAATGCTTCAAAAAAGACAGAAAAACGGAGTATACAGTGGTTTTTTTTAGGTTGTGGGTTTTTTTTAGGACGAGCCAGTGATGTGAGGAGGAGGAGAAGGTGGAATGTGAGGATTCCTGATCATCTCAGTGCCACAGGACACGTTTCTTATCTCAGGGGGAGTTTCCTGTGTGTGCGTCAAAAAACGTGACACCATTTTCAGCTCTTTTCCCCTCTCCGTCCGACCCGCGGCCATCTCAATCACAAATAAACAAGAGAGAGACAGTAAACAACAAACAAAGACACACAGAGAGAGAGAGAGAGAGAGAGAGAGAGAGAGAGAGGGGATCAGTGTGTGCGTGTGTGTGTCAGCCCATCTATCGCCTGCTCCATTTTGTTCCTAAATTTTATATACAAAAGATTAGAGGGGAGGAGAGAGGAGAGGAGAGGACGGGAGGAGGAAGTGCCATCATGGATTTCATCTGGATTCCTCTGCCAAACGTTTCCCCACAAAAAACCCGCACAAATGTGTCCAAAAAAAGCCGCACATTTACAGCTTTAAGTTCCCGGTTCGGTCGCGCGCACCGCGAACACTTGCTTCGCCACTTTAGAGGTGATGTTAGGACATGTAGTGTTAGAATAAAACAATAAATAAATACACAGATTAAAATAAAAATTAAAGTGTCGCGTCCGGCAACAAAAGGCGCATCTGCGTCCAAAAAATGACGCTTTTTGTGGCAGCGACGCGCGCACATAAATCCACTTTTACGCCCCGTGTTTTTTTTTTTTTTGTTTTGGTTATTTTTTTTTAACAGAAATCCTCCGTTACGCACCGACAGACACTTTTTCTTTTCTTTTTTACCCCTTCAAAGCCACACGGAGACGGATTACAAAGCTGAACTGCTGCGGAAGGAGAAAGTGGTGGAAAAAACTTGGCTGAAGTTGCGCAAAATGCTTAAAAACGCACCTTGGACGACTTTTGGTTGCACTTGCAGCGGGTTTTAAAGTCGAGGCGCAGAGATCCACTCAGATCTATGCCAAACTCTGCCCTGAAAAACCACGGAATGGAAGCAGAAGCACCGGCTTTTCCCGTGAAAAGTCCAAACGTGGCCATCACTCACATGTGCTCAGAGGATGGTGGTGGTGACACTAACGGACCAGCAGCTACAGCTACAGCTACAGTTCAGGAATAAAAGCACGGAAGAGACGGAAAAAAGAAGGAGAAGAAGAAGAAGAGGACAAGCTGCGCTTTTTGGGAATCTTTCGACTCCATCCGACGCGTCAAAGTGCGCACGTAAAGACCAATAAAGGCACATAAAGGCAGATATATGTTAAAGTAAAGACTCAGTGTACTTACGGGAGAGGCGGCGAGGAGATTAATGACACGACACGTCATGATTACGTTTCACTTGAATTAAATACATTACGAGTTGGGGAAAAAAATGGAAATCAGGGTTGTATACAACAAGCATACGGTCTCCCCTCCCTCCTCCTCCTCCTCCTCCTCCTCCTTTCTTCTCCTTCTCCTGCATTTCTCCCATTTGTTGTACAGGAGTGAGTGAATAGAGGGAGGGAGGGGGAGACTGATGTAGGTTGGAAATGTTAATTATAATCTCAGCACGGGCACCATTTTACAACCCTGTCATCGCCTCACATTCAGATCCTAAATATGGAGAAAGAGGAAGAAAGGAGGACAAAGTTTTCACCACAAGATGCCAAACGGGAAGGAGAAAGACTTGCCCTCACCCAAAGGAGTCAAACAATTTGGGAAGATGTCAAGAAAATTATCAAAAAAAAACCCAAAAACCAATTCCTTCGTCATCGTCAATAGGGCTGAGACAATAACGTGTTAATCGTGATTAATTAATTACGGAAAAATAACGCAGTTAATCGTTTTTTTTTTTTGTTTTTTTTTACTCCAAACAGTGCGGAACTTTTCTCATTTCATGAGTTCCCAGTATACCAATAATACTGATGCACAGACCACGACACAAGAAACAGGAGAACCCGAGGAGAAGTCGTGGTTGCGTTTCGTTGGCGATAATTTTAGATTTGAAAAAAGGCCTCATATTCAGATCCTAAACATAGAGAGAGAGGAAGGAAGGAGGACAAAGTTTTCACCAAAAAAATGACAAACGGGAACGAGAAAGAGTGAAACTATTTAGAAAAATGTCAAGAAAAATTGGTAAAAAAAACCTCAAACACATGATTCCCTCGTCATTGTCAACACCAAACCGGGTTAAAATAAACATCTTCAAAGAGAATTTTGTTTTATATATTTGTGTTAATTGCGATTTATATATTACAAAAAAATAACGCACAAAATAAATAAATAACGCTGTTAATCATTTTTTTTGCACTCGAAACAGCGTGGAACCTTTATAATTTTGCAAGTTCCCAGTATACCCATTATACTGATGCACAGACCACAACATAAGAAACAGGAGAATCCGAGGAGAAGTCATTGCTTTGTTTTGTCGGCGTGAATTTTAGATTTTACAAAAAAGGCCTCGTATTCAAATCCTAAACATAGAGAAAAATGTCGAGAAAAAAATGGTAAAAACCAAATGATTCTCTAGACATCATCAACGTCAAACTGAGTGAAAATAAACATATTTAAAGAGAATATTGTCATATATATTCATATCACAGCAGAATATCGCCTATTCCGACATCTACAATAGGTGGCGCCAAATAGCACCTTTTTTCCCCAACGTATTTCCCGAAAAAGTAATAATTCTTTTTAGATTAATCATATCCTCAATTTCAGTGCCTTTCGACCTGTTTTGGACAACGGCACACACACTAACACACTTTGTTTCAATACAGCTCACACATCATTTCTGAACAGACTCAATGCGATTATTACACAAATAGATACAAGTTCATTAAAAGTTATTTGTTTAAAATTCCCTTTGGACTTTCCCAGTGGGAATTATCCAGTATGAAATGTAGTGAAAGTGTTTCCTCATTTTCACAAGTTGAATCGGACAATACGATTAAAAACGGACACGGCCCTCGGTCCAATTATGTGCAGCCCACAAAATATTGACTCTAAACAAACAAATTGAGAGAACAATACACAAGATGGCAACAAAACACACAAAAATAGCTACAAAAATGCCAACAAAAAAGCGTGTGTTGACATAGTTCCTGTTGACCCGTAAAGGAAGATAACAATGAATGAAAAATATATTTTCTTTCGTATTTTTTTACCGATTTTATCTCTTTCCAAAAGTGCATCTTGAGCTTCTTTTCCGCCAATAATCTCCTTCTTCTGATGGGGACGGTCAAGCAGAAAAAGTGGTGCAGGCGCAGAAGGCCGTGTCTGATTAGTATTTACTAGAGGTGGGACGTTCATGATACGTTACGGTAGACGATAACGGGATGACTTAATGACAATATTTTTGAAAGGCCCAAAAGGGAAAAGTAATTGCAATAGGAAAAACTCAATAGGAGTATGGTCCTACCGATCGTCCAATTCAAGTCAAGCTAACCTGTTTACACGCATTTAAAAATCTGGTTACTATC